>NC_134357.1:351194784-351199784 GCF_048569485.1 Anomaloglossus baeobatrachus | reverse complement strand
TCTTGGCTATATACCCTCCTGGATTGCTCTGTGGAGAATACAGCATGTCGTCCGCAAAAAACAGGGGTGCCAAGGCACAGGCTTTTTATGCTGCTTGCACCGCTTGTGAGGCTGTTCTACCGGCAGGTTCCACTGACCCCCATTGTGTGCAGTGTTCGGTCCCTGTGCTCCCTGCTCGGCCAGGGCCTCTGCTGGAGGTGTCCCAGAGAGATCCACCTGTGAATACTGTCCAGGTGACGGGGACAGAGTTTGCAATTTTTGCGGATAGATTATCTGTGACTATGTCTCAGATTCTAGAAACTTTGCAGTCTAGACCAGTAACTCAGACCATGGGCACTGTTGATTCATTGCTCCCTGGCCCCCCTCAGTTGGAACAGCTCCGGGCTCCGGGGGTGTCCCACGCATCCCAGGGTGATGGCTCTGACACGGACGACAGTCCCAGACAGCCTAAGAGAGCTCGCTATGAGCGGCCCTCTACATCATCTCACTGGTCAGGCTCTCAGCAGGAGGATTCTCTGTGTGATGAGCCGGAGGTAGCTGATCAGGATTCTGATCCTGAGACCGCTCTCAATCTAGATACTCCTGATGGTGACGCCATAGTGAACGATCTTATCGCGTCCATCAATAAAATGTTGGATATTTCTCCCCCAGCTCCTCAAGTGGAGGAGTCAGCTTCACAGCAGGAGAAATTCCATTTCAGATATCCCAAGCGTAAATTAAGTACTTTTCTGGACCATTCTGACTTTAGAGAGTCAGTCCAGAAACACCACGCTTATCCAGATAAGCGTTTCTCCAAACGGCTTAAGGATACACGTTATCCCTTTCCTCCTGACGTGGTCAAGAGCTGGACCCAGTGTCCCAAGGTGGATCCCCCTATCTCCAGGCTTGCGGCTAGATCCATAGTTGCAGTGGAGGATGGGGCTGCACTTAAAGATGCCACTGACAGACAGATGGAGCTCTGGTTGAAATCCATCTATGAAGCTATCGGCGCGTCGTTTGCTCCTGCATTCGCAGCCGTATGGGCACTCCAAGCTATTTCAGCTGGTCTTGCACAGATTGACACGGTCACACGTACATCTGTTCCGCAGGTGGCATCCTTAACCTCTCAAATGTCTGCATTTGCGTCTTACGCGATTAATGCTGTCCTGGACTCTACGAGCCGTACGGCAGTGGCATCTGCCAACTCCGTGGTTTTACGCAGAGCCTTGTGGTTAAGGGAATGGAAAGCAGATTCTGCTTCCAAAAAATGTTTAACCAGTTTGCCGTTTTCTGGTGACCGGCTGTTTGGTGAGCGCTTGGATGAAATCATTAAACAGTCCAAGGGTAAGGATTCATCCTTACCTCAGCCCAGACAAGACAAACCCCAACAGAGGAGGGGACAGTCGGGGTTTCGGTCCTTTCGAGGTTCGGGCAGGTCCCAATTCTCCTCGTCCAAAAGGACTCAAAAGGATCAGAGGAGTTCAGATTCTTGGCGGGCTCAGTCACGCCCAAAAAAGACAGCCGGAAGACCCGCTACCAAGGCGGCTTCCTCATGACTTCCGGCCTCCTCCCTCCACATCCTCGGTCGGTGGCAGGCTCTCCCGCTTTGGCGACATTTGGCTGCCACAGGTCCAAGACCGTTGGGTGCGAGACATTCTGTCTCACGGGTACAGGATAGAGTTCAGTTCTCGTCCTCCAACTCGATTCTTCAGAACGTCTCCGCCTCCCGACCGAGCCGATGCTCTCCTGCAGGCGGTGTGCACTCTAAAGGCGGAAGGAGTGGTGATCCCTGTTCCTCTTCAAGAGCAAGGTCACGGTTTTTACTCCAATTTGTTTGTGGTACCAAAAAAGGACGGGTCTTTCCGTCCCGTTTTGGACCTAAAACTTCTCAACAACCACGTGAGAACCAGACGGTTCCGGATGGAATCCCTCCGATCCGTCATCGCCGCAATGTCTCAAGGAGATTTCTTAGCATCGATAGACATCAAGGATGCTTATCTCCACGTACCGATTGCTCCAGAGCATCAGCGTTTTCTACGCTTCGTTATAGGAGACGAACACCTTCAGTTCGTAGCCCTGCCTTTTGGTCTGGCGACAGCCCCACGGGTCTTCACCAAAGTCATGGCAGCTGTAGTTGCAGTCCTACACTCTCAGGGACACTCCGTGATCCCTTACTTAGACGATCTGCTGGTCAAGGCGCCTTCTCAAGAGGCATGCCAACACAGCCTGAACGTGGCGCTGGAGACCCTCCAGGGTTTCGGGTGGATCATCAACTTTTCCAAGTCGAATCTAACCCCGACCCAGTCGATAACATATCTTGGCATGGAGTTTCATACTCTCTCAGCGATAGTGAAGCTTCCGCTTGTCAAACAGCGTTCATTGCAGACAGGGGTGCAATCTCTCCTTCAAGGTCAGTCACACCCCTTGAGACGCCTCATGCACTTCCTAGGGAAGATGGTGGCAGCAATAGAGGCAGTCCCTTTCGCGCAGTTTCATCTGCGTCCACTACAATGGGACATTCTCCGCCAATGGGACGGGAGGTCGAAGTCCCTCGACAGCAACGTCTCTCTCTCTCAGGCGGCCAAGGATTCTCTTCGATGGTGGCTGCTTCCCACCTCATTGTCGAAAGGGAAATCCTTCCTACCCCCATCCTGGGCGGTAGTGACGACAGATGCGAGTCTGTCAGGGTGGGGAGAAGTCTTTCTCCACCACAGGGCTCAAAGTACGTGGACTCAGCAAGAGTCCACTCTTCAGATCAACGTTCTGGAGATCAGAGCAGTGTATCTTGCCCTACAAGCCTTCCAGCAGTGGCTGGAAGGCAAGCAGATCCGTATTCAGTCGGACAACTCCACAGCGGTGGCATACATCAACCACCAAGGAGGAACTCGCAGTCGGCAAGCCTTCCAGGAAGTCCGGCGGATTCTGACGTGGGTGGAAGACACGGCTTCCACCATATCCGCAGTTCACATCCCAGGCGTGGACAACTGGGAAGCAGACTTCCTCAGTCGCCAGGGTATGGACGCAGGGGAATGGTCTCTTCACCCGGACGTGTTTCAAGAGATCTGTCGCCGCTGGGGGATGCCGGACGTCGACCTAATGGCGTCTCGGCACAACAACAAGGTCCCAGTTTTCATGGCACGGTCTCACGATCACCGAGCTCTGGCGGCAGACGCCTTAGTTCAAGATTGGTCGCAGTTCCGGCTTCCTTATGTGTTTCCACCTCTGGCTCTGTTGCCCAGAGTGCTGCGCAAGATCAAGTCCGACTGCCGCCAGCGCCATCCTCGTCGCTCCAGACTGGCCAAGGAGGTCGTGGTACCCGGATCTGTGGCACCTCGCGGTAGGCCAACCGTGGGCACTACCAGACCGACCAGACTTGCTGTCTCAAGGGCCGTTTTTCCATCAGAATTCTGCGGCCCTGAACCTGACTGTGTGGCCATTGAGTCCTGGATCCTAGCGGGTTCAGGATTGTCTCAAGAGGTCATTGCCACCATGAGACAGGCCAGAAAACCTACCTCCGCCAAGATATACCACAGGACGTGGAAAATATTCTTGTCTTGGTGCTCTGCTCAGGGAGTCTCTCCCTGGCCATTTAGATTGCCTACTTTTCTTTCCTTCCTGCAATCCGGGTTGGAAAAAGGTTTGTCGCTCAGCTCCCTCAAGGGGCAAGTCTCAGCGCTATCTGTATTTTTTCAGAAGCGCCTAGCACGACTTCCTCAGGTACGCACGTCCTGCAAGGGGTCTGTCATATCGTCCCTCCTTACAAGCGGCCGTTAGAGCCCTGGGATCTGAACAGGGTTCTAATTGTTCTTCAGAAGCCGCCTTTCGAGCCTATGAGGGATGTTTCCCTTTCTCGCCTTTCACAGAAAGTGGCCTTTCTAGTAGCGGTCACGTCTCGGCCGAGTGTCCGAGCTAGCAGCGCTGTCATGCAAATCTCCCTTCTGGTGATTCACCAGGACAAGGTGGTTTGCGCCCTATTCCGGAGTTCTCCCTAAGGTGGTATCCCCGTTTCATCTTAATCAGATATCTCCTTGCCTTCCTTGTGCCCTCATCCAGTTCATCAATGTGAAAAGGATTTGCATTTGTTGGATCTCGTGAGAGCGCTCAGGATCTACATTTCCCGCACGGCGCCCCTGCGCCGCTCGGATGCACTCTTTGTCCTTGTCGCTGTCAGCGCAAAGGGTCGCAAGCTTCCAAATCCACCCTGGCTCGGTGGATCAAGGAACCAATTCTTGAAGCCTACCGTTCTGCTGGGCTTCCGGTTCCCTCAGGGCTGAAGGCCCATTCTACCAGAGCCGTGGGTGCGTCCTGGGCATTACGACACCAGGCTACGGCTCAGCAGGTGTGCCAGGCGGCTACCTGGTCGAGTCTGCACACTTTTACCAAACACTATCAAGTGCATACCTACGCTTCGGCAGACGCCAGCCTAGGTAGACAAGTCCTTCAGGCGGCGACGGCCCACCTGTAGGGTAGGGCTGTTTTTACGGTCCTATCACGAGGGGTTATTATACCCACCCAGGGACTGCTTTTGGACGTCCCAATTGTCTGGGTCTCCCAATGGAGCGACAAAGAAGAAGGGAATTTTGTTTACTTACCGTAAATTCCTTTTCTTCTAGCTCCAATTGGGAGACCCAGCACCCGCCCTGTTTCCTTCGGGATTTTTGGTTTTTTCGGGTACACATGTTGTTCATGTTGAACGTGTCAGTTCTCCGATGTTACTTCGGATTGAATTGTTTAAACCAGTTATTGGCTTTCCTCCTTCTTGCTTTAGCACTAAAACTGAGCAGCCGTGATCCCAGCGGGGGGTGTATAGCCAGAAGGGGAGGGGCCTTACACTTTTAGTGTAATGCTTGTGTGGCCTCCGGAGGCAGTACGTATACACCCAATTGTCTGGGTCTCCCAATTGGAGCTAGAAGAAAAGGAATTTACGGTAAGTAAACAAAATTCCCTTCATATATATATATATATATACACATTATAATATATGTATGTATGTGTGTATATATATATGTATGTATGTGTGT
>NC_134357.1:351187284-351189784 GCF_048569485.1 Anomaloglossus baeobatrachus | reverse complement strand
GTGGTGTTGTTAAGGTTGATTCCAAGGCTGGAGCCTTACATGCCGCGCTCCTTCACCATCCCTCCTGGGCTCTGGCTTGAAGTGGGAGCCAGCACGGTTCTCCATGCTTGGCAGGAGACCGGTCTCCATCCGCAGCCCTTCAGGATCCTGCTGGACCGGAGCACTCATCCCCAGGGACTTGGAACCCTGCGTCTCTGCAAGCTAAGTACCTGAGGCACTTATATATTGGGGGTCCCTGTACTTTATTGTTGTGGGAGAGTGTGCTGATTGTGTTTTATGACCTTTCCGGCGGGTTCTCTGGCTGTCGCCTGAGAACCGCGCCCATCGGTGCCTAAGCGCCGGCCGCACCGCTCAAATTTAGGCCCCCGGGCTTCGCCGGAGGCCTAGTTTGGTTTCTCTGCCCTCGCATGTCACTCATGCAGAGGGACAGGCTTGGCTCCGCCCGGCGGCCGTTCTGCACAGGGGAGGGTCACTCCTCACTGCAGTGTATGTCCCCTCCCCTGTAGGTCTCTATGGCCCTCCAGATCCTGCTCTCAGACAAGTCCCGCCCCCCTCTCTTCGCTCCGGCGGCCATTTTCTCAGCGTTCCTCCCTGCGATCAGTCATTGCAGCGCTGGTCTGCAGCATCCCTGCTGAGGTGCTGTTGGGGGTCCGGGCTTCGGGATCTGGAGGGCACACAACACCGCTCCAGCGGTCTGGTAAGCCACAACCTCTGGTTGTGGACCTCTGTATATACACTCTGGGGGTCATTCTCTGGCAGAGCCCCCACTCCAGCAGCATGTCTCACATGAGGAGCAAGGCTCCAAAGCTGTATTCAGTATGCGCTGCATGTAAGCTCCTCCTGCCTGAACTGAGCACCTATCCACATTGTGATGCCTGCTCTAACCTGACGGTGCCTCAGCATGGAGTCTCACTCCCAGTGGTCTCTCTCAGGCTGCTCCTGCTCCTGTGGCTGAACCCCCGGCTTGGGTAGAATCCTTTTCTAGGTCTATCTCCCAGTCTTTTGCTGACTCCATGGGACTTCTGTCCAGGACTATGCTGAATATGCATCAGCCCCCTTCACAGGGGGCCTCTGCTGCTAGGGGTCTCTCAGGACCGGAGCTCACAGAGGATTCATCATCTGGTCACAAACCCTGTCCTTCTAAGAAGAGACACAGGGTTCCCTCTCCTTCCTCGTCCCCGCGGCTCTGATTCAGGAGCTGACTCGCAGGACGAGGAGGATGCCTTTACGGGGGGCTCGGAGGTTAACTCCATGTACCCCATTGATCTGTCCGAAAGTGACTCAGATGTTAGTGATTTGATTGCGTCCATTAATTCTGTACTGGATCTCAATCCGCCAGTATCAGAGGAACCCTCTCTGGCAGAAAAGCACCAGTTTACCTCGCCTAAAAGGGCAAAGAGTGTGTTCTTTAACCCAAGCCCAGGGCCTGTCCTGACAAACGCTTCCCAAAGCGTGGTTCTGATGACCGTTTTCCCTTCCCACCTGAGGTGGTCAAGGAGTGGGCTCATTCCCCAAAGGTAGACCCCCCCGGTGTCTAGACTCTCAGCCCGGACCGTTGTATCGGTGGCTGATGGCACCTCTCTTAAGGATTCCACTGATCGCCAGATTGACCTTCTGGCCAAATCTGTATATGAAGCGGCAGGGGCCTCATTCTCCCCGACTTTTACAGCAGTGTGGGCTCTCAAAGTCATCTCTGCTTCTCTAGAGGAGATGCATTCCCTCGCCAGGGAATCTATGCCCGAAATGGTTACCTTAACTTCCCAAGCTTCAGCTTTTTCATCCTATGCCATGGCTGCCATGCTGGAGGCTTCTCACCGCACTGCGGTGGCTTCGGCTAATTCCCTCGCTATCCGCAGGATCTTTTGGCTTCGAGAGTGGAAGGCAGATGCCTCTTCAAAGAAGTACCTTGCTGGACTCCCTTTTGCTGGGTCCCGGCTGTTCGGTGAACAGCTGGATGAAATTATTAATGAAGCTACTGGCGGGAAGAGTACTTCCATGCCACAAACCAAAACCAGGAAACCTGTGCAGGGCAGGAATCAGTTGAGGTTTCGTTCCTTTAGTTCCTCCAACTGGTCATCCTCTAAGTCCTCGGCCTCGTCCGCTATCTCAGCCAAGGACCAGAAATCCAACTGGCGCCCAAAAGTGCGTCCACAAAAGACCGCAGGAGGTGCCGCCGCCAAGGCAGCGTCCTCGTGACTATCTGCCCGCTCCAGCAATATCCTTAGTCAGTGGCAGGCTCTCCCACTTTGGCGACGCGTGGTTTCAACACGTCTCCGATCAGTGGGTGCGGGATATCATCTCCCACGGCTACAGGATAGAATTCTCTTCCAGCCCGCCAAACAGATTTTTTCTGTCAACTCCCCCCTGCTCAAAGGCCGCCGCCTTCTCTCAGGCCGTGGCATCCTTGCAGGCCAACGGAGTAATTGTACCGGTTCTCGCCCGGGAACGGTTCAGAGGTTTCTACTCAAATCTCTTCCTAGTCCCCAAAAAGGACGGTTCC
>NC_134357.1:350970310-351187084 GCF_048569485.1 Anomaloglossus baeobatrachus | reverse complement strand
TCATGAGGAGCGGCACCTTACATTGCTGCGGGGTCATGAGGAGCGGCACCTTACATTACTGCGGGGTCATGAGGAGCGGCACCTTACATTACTGCGGGGTCATGAGGAGCGGCACCTTACATTACTGCGGGGTCATGAGGAGCGGCACCTTACATTGCTGCGGGGTCATGAGGAGCGGCACCTTACATTACTGCGGGGTCATGAGGAGCGGCACCTTATATTACTACGGGGTCATGAGGAGCGGCACCTTACATTGCTGCGGGGTCATGAGGAGCGGCACCTTACATTGCTGCGGGGTCATGAGGAGCGGCACCTTACATTGCTGCGGGGTCATGAGGAGCCTCACCTTACATTGCTGCGGGGTCATGAGGAGCGGCACCTTACATTGCTGGCGGGGGTCATGAGGAGCGGCACCTTACATTGCTGCGGGGTCATGAGGAGCCTCACCTTACATTGCTGCGGGGTCATGAGGAGCGGCACCTTACATTACTGCGGGGTCATGAGGAGCGGCACCTTACATTGCTGCGGGGTCATGAGGAGCGGCACCTTACATTACTGCGGGGTCATGAGGAGCGGCACCTTACATTACTGCGGGGTCGTGAGGAGCGGCACCTTACATTGCTGCGGGGTCATGAGGAGCGGCACCTTACATTACTGCGGGGTCATGAGGAGCAGCACCTTATATTACTACGGGGTCATGAGGAGCGGCACCTTACATTGCTGCGGGGTCATGAGGAGCGGCACCTTACATTGCTGCGGGGTCATGAGGAGCGGCACCTTACATTACTGCGGGGTCATGAGGAGCGGCACCTTACTTTACTGCGGGGTCATGAGGAGCGGCACCTTACATTGCTGCGGGGTCATGAGAAGCGGCACCTTACATTACTGCGGGGTCATGAGGAGCGGCACCTTACATTACTGCGGGGTCATGAGGAGCAGCACCTTACATTGCTGCGGGGTCATGAGGAGCGGCACCTTACATTACTGCGGGGTCATGAGGAGCGGCACCTTATATTACTACGGGGTCATGAGGAGCGGCACCTTACATTGCTGCGGGGTCATGAGGAGCGGCACCTTACATTGCTGCGGGGTCATGAGGAGCGGCACCTTACATTGCTGCGGGGTCATGAGGAGCCTCACCTTACATTGCTGCGGGGTCATGAGGAGCGGCACCTTACATTGCTGCGGGGTCATGAGGAGCGGCACCTTACATTGCTGCGGGGTCATGAGGAGCCTCACCTTACATTGCTGCGGGGTCATGAGGAGCCTCACCTTACATTACTGCGGGGTCATGAGGAGCGGCACCTTACATTACTGCGGGGGTCATAAGCAGCACCTTACATTACTGCGGGGTCATGAGGAGCCTCACCTTACATTGCTGTGGGGTCATGAGGAGCAGCACCTTACATTACTGCGGGGTCATGAGGAGCGGCACCTTACATTACTGCGGGGTCATGAGGAGCGGCACCTTACATTACTGCGGGGTCATGAGGAGCGGCACCTTACATTACTGCGGGGTCATGAGGAGCGGCACCTTACATTGCTGCGGGGTCATGAGCGGCACCTTACATTACTGCGGGGTCATGAGGAGCGGCACCTTACATTACTGCGGGGTCATGAGCGGCACCTTACATTACTGCGGGGTCATGAGGAGCAGCACCTTACATTACTGCGGGGTCATGAGGAGCCTCACCTTACATTGCTGTGGGGTCATGAGGAGCAGCACCTTACATTACTGCGGGGTCATGAGGAGCGGCACCTTACATTACTGCGGGGTCATGAGGAGCCTCACCTTACATTGCTGCGGGGTTGTCACAAACCACCGGGGGGGTCACTCAGAAATCCCCCGCGCTGGCTACCAGTACGTCACAATCGGGGGGTAACAAGTGGGGGTCACCCCTACTTTATACCTCCCGACCGACAGACAGAGCACGTGACGCGCTCTCTAGCGCCCCTCTTATAGTCAGGCCAATTATGGAATTGCCCGACAATAAGCAAGGAGGCCGCTATACTACTTATGCCGATTATTGAAGGGTCCCCGGTGAGAGTAAGGTATATATTCCCCCGACCTCCGCGGGCGGAATATATAATATCTTCCCGAATCTCACTGGCCTCCCCACAATAATCCTTGGCACAACTCGCTGCCACCAACCGCTTCACGGTAACTATTAGCCGAACACACAGACGTGGGATTCAAGATCGAGATAACAGAACAGCCCAAGATTAATTATATAATTTAATCGCCTAAAGCACACTAGAAACTACAATATATACAATAGGGAATCTACAGAATATACAGTTATGTCAGAGTACAGTTACAGATAAAGCATGGTTTACAAACAGGTATGCAAATTCAATCAGTTACCTTGTGCGTCTGGCCACAGGGGGGCGCTGTAGACCAGGTTTCTAGGAACTCCCACAGATGTTTCCTGCACGTGCCCCCAGCGAGAAGAACACTGGAAAATGGCCGAAGTAGGGTTATCAACCTGGGCAGATCCAGGTCCCCTCCTACCTTAGTGACCTCACAGGGAAGCACTGCCACTCCCCCTGCATGGATCAGAATTATCCAGCAAAGGGGATATTGGCCATAACTTTGCCTGGGAGCGTCGTAGGCGGACGCCAATGCTCTCATTGTGACAGTTATGAATTTAGCTACAGAACGAGGGGACTCATGACCTGTCTGCCAGTTCCCCATTGGCTGATATCACGCCTGGGGCATTTCCCAAGCTCCCCCTTCCATAAAAAAGGTGTGCCAGCATCGTCCGCCTGCGCAAACACCATTTTTATGGTTGCCATATTTATCGGAGATATGGCTTGCGAGATATGAACCATTTTTTACTGGAGTCGTTCTGTCTGGCTACTTCCAAGCCTTGCTAATGAGATACAACTCTTGTTACAGGGTGACGGCAGGGAGTCATCCTGGGTCCATTGTCCTCACATCATCTCATCTCCATATCAGAGGAGATGGCTGTTGGAGGTGTAAGTGGGATGTGACACCTTCACAGATGCTGGACATTTGAGCACAAGAAGGGAGGGGGGCACTGCCAGGGAGTGATGAGAGCAATTATGACTTCTAGTCATAATTCCTCTTCATATCCCAGGATTTACCTCACACCTCCCCCCTTTTGAGGGCGCTAGGGGGCAGCACACTCCGGTGTTCCCCCGTGCGCCCGTCCGCGACCTCTCCTTGTCGGGACAGCCCGTCTGCGTTACCGTGGTCACGGCCCCTTTTGTGGCGAATGGTGAAGTCGTATTGCTGGAGCGCAAGGCTCCATCGCAACAATCGCCCATTCGTCCCAGAGACGGTGTGCAACCAGCTGAGGGGATTGTGGTCCGTCTCCACGATGAAGTGGCGCCCGTATAGATAGGGTTGCAGACGCTGCAGGGCCCACACTATGGCCAGGCACTCCTTCTCCATTGTAGAATAGGCCACTTCCCTTGGTAACAGCTTCCTGCTCAGGTACGAGACTGGGTGCTCTTGGCTCGCAGAGTCCACCTGGCTGAGCACCGCACCGAGGCCGAAGTCACTGGCGTCGGTCTGTACTACAAACGGCCGCGTGAAGTCGGCTGCCTGTAGCACGGGCGGGCTGGACAGGGCGTCCTTTAGGGCCCGGAAGGCTGTCTCGCAGTCCATTGTCCAATCGACTGCAGAGGGCAGCTTCTTCTTGGTGAGGTCCGTCAAGGGCTTTGCCAGGCTACTATAGCATGGAACAAACCTCCTATAGTACCCAGCGGTCCCCAAGAAGGACATCACCTGCTTCTTGGTCCTGGGGGTGGGCCAGGATGCGATGGCCTCCACTTTCTCAGGCTCGGGCTTCAGCGTTCCCCCACCTACCCGGTGACCGAGGTACTGGACCTCGCTCATGGCCAGCTGACACTTTCCCGGCTTGATGGTCAAACCTGCCCGGTGGATCCGCCTGAGCACCTGTGCTAGATGCTCTAGGTGGTCCTCCCAGGTGGGACTGAAGACGGCAATGTCATCCAGGTACGCGGCCGCGTACCCTTCAAGTCCCTTGAGCAGGGTGTTGACCATCCGCTGGAAAGTGGCAGGGGCATTCCTCATCCCGAATGGCATCACCGTGGACTCGTACAGTCCAAATGGGGTAATAAAGGCAGAGCGTTCCCTGGCCTTGCGAGTCAGGGGGATCTGCCAATATCCCCGGCTCAGGTCCATGATGGTCAGGTACTGAGCCCCGGCCAACTGATTGAGCAGGTCATCGATGCGTGGCATTGGGTACGCATCGGCGACCGTGACAGCATTGAGCCCCCTGTAGTCCACGCAGAACCGAGTGGTTCGGTCCTTCTTAGGGACGAGGACTACAGGCGCGGCCCAAGCGCTGTTGGATGCCTGGATCACCCCCAGCTCCAGCATCTCGTCAATCTCCTGGCGCATGTGTTGCTGCACCTCCAGGGAGACCCGATATGCTGAACGCCGGATCGGGGGATGATCCCCAGTGTCCACGTGATGGACAGCCAAGTCAGTCCTTCCGGGCTGGTTGGTAAACAACCCCCGGAAGGGGTGTAGGGTGGCCCACAGCTGGGACCGTTGGTCCTCCAAGAGCTGGTGGCCAACCTCCACATCCTCAATGGATCCGCCTGCCCTAACCTGGGCTAGCATATCCAAGAGGGTTTCCGCTTCTCCCTCCTCGGGCAGGTTGCACACGGGGAGCGCACATGCCTCCCGCTCATGATGTGCCTTCATCATGTTCACATGGAAGGGCTTCCGCCTTCCACGGGCAGGGTCCAGGGTGACCAGGTACGTCACAGGGTTGAGCTGCTGGTACACGAGGTATGGGCCTTCCCAGGCTGCCTGAAGCTTGTCCTGTGGTACGGGGACCAGTACCCACACCTCTTGACCCACTTGGTAGGTCCTCTCACAAGCGTTCTGGTCGTACCAACGCTTCTGATCAGCCTGGGCTTGAGCCATATTGTCGTGTACCAGTTGCGTCAAGGCCTGCATTTTGTCCCGGAAGCGCATGACATACTCGATAACCGACACTCCAGGGGTGGCCAAATCCCCTTCCCAAGCCTCTTTCACCAGAGCCAGGGGGCCCCGCACACGTCGCCCGTACAGGAGCTCAAACGGTGAGAATCCTGTTGAGGCCTGTGGAACCTCCCGGTAAGCAAATAACAGGTGTGGGAGATACCGCTCCCAGTCACGCCCATGGGAGTCGACCAACATCTTAAGCATCTGCTTTAAGGTGCCATTGAACCGCTCGCACAGGCCATTAGTCTGTGGATGGTACGGGCTGGCCACCAGATGTCGCACCTGGACTTGCTTACAGAGGGTCTCCATCAGCTGGGACATGAATTGGGTCCCCCGGTCGGTGAGCATTTCCTGGGGAAAACCCACTCGGGAGAAAATCTCCAGCAATGCGGTGGCCACCTTGTCAGCCCGAATGGACGACAAGGCCACTGCTTCTGGGTACCGGGTGGCATAGTCCACTACCGTCAGTATGAAGCGTTTCCCGGAGCTGCTGGGGATGGCCAGCGGGCCGACCAGATCCACAGCCACCCTCCTGAAAGGCTCATCGATGATTGGCAGAGATACCAGTGGGGCTTTGGGGCGTGGCCCCGCCTTCCCCACTCTCTGACAGGTTTCACACGAACGGCAGTAGGCAGCCACATCGGCCCCCATTTTTGGCCAGTAGAAATGCTGGTTTAACCTGGCCTTGGTCTTAGCGATCCCTAGGTGTCCGGCCATCGGAATCTCATGTGCGATCCGCAACAACTCCGTCCGGAACGGATAGGGTACCACCAACTGTCGGTCCCTGGGCCACGCCTCCGGTGAACCCTGCTGGACCGTGGCCCGGTACAGCCGTCCTTGGTCCCAGACCACTCGCTCCGGGTCCGAGTCCGAGGGAGGCTGTGCCGCCTGCTCCTTTAGAGCTTTCAGGCTGTCGTCAGCTTCTAACGCTGCCTGAAACTCCTGACTAGATGTGGCCAGAATCGACGAGACTGTCACATCTTCAGTCAGTACCCCGGGACCTGTGTCCTGGCCTCCACCTGACTCGGCTGCCACTTGGTCAGAAGGGGAAGAGCTATCGGACCTCCGGGAGGCCCCTTGGCTTCCAGCACTCCCACTGCGGGTGACAGCGGCCACAGCCGCTGCGACCGTGGGTCGTGCCTGCTCCTCCTCCGTTCCTGACCAAGTCGCCGGTTCAGGCAGACCTACCTGGCTTCCTGACACCCCGGTTGTGGGGGAACCATGCACCGAGATCTTACCTGGGAGCACTTCCGCTCCTGGACCGGCCCCAATCTCACCTGCCTGTTCCCCTCCTGCAGCAACAGAACCCCGGTGTGAAATCTCTGGGGACCCCACATTTGCTGTGGTAGCCCCCACCCCACACACTGGTCCTCCCCCTGCAGCACCCTGCTCTCTGCTTATCCCTGCAGAGGGCAACAGATCCCAGCTCACAGGCTGGTTACTTGTAGAGGCATTGTCACACCTTTCTCTGACCCCCTCCCCTGTCACAGCTGCAGCTGTGTGTGTGTCTATGGTGTCTGTGCAAGCAGAAATATCAGAGTTCACTCCCTCCTCCCTTACATCATTCATAGATAACACATTAACATTGTCAGGAGTCATGTCAGCACTGGCTGAAGGTTCAGCCTTTGGGGCGGGGCCAAACTGGGAGGTTATTTGCCCCAAATCTGTCCCAAGTAGCACGTTTGCAGGGATCCGATCAGTTACCCCCACCTCCCTCACCCCTCGCCCTGCGCCCCAGTCCACATAAATGTCAGCAACAGGCAGCGCCGGGTCAATGCCTCCAATCCCGGAGACAGCGAGGGTTTTTCCAGGGATCAAGTCTTGGGGGGACACCATCTCAGGCCGCACCAGAGTCACCTCCGAGGCGCTGTCTCGCAGTCCTATGGTCACAGACTGGCCGACGGTGACAGGTTGGAAGCTGTCCAGGGACCTACCACCACCCCCACCCACACAATACACCTTGGGCGGCCCTTGGGACGGGGACGGAGCCGGGGCCTTGGGACGCTGAGGGCACATGGCCTTGAAGTGTCCAGGTAGGTTGCACTGGTGGCACCGTCTTGGTTCTGCCACGGGCCTGGAGAGGGGAGTTGAGGGGGACACCCCCTGCAGTCTAGGGGCAGGTGGGGCAGTCGCAGAGTTCATCTTACCCCCTCTCCAGGTGCTGCTGGTGGCTGCTCTCCTGGCTTCAGGAGCCCGATTGTTGGTGTAGTCATCTGCCAGGGCAGCTGTAGCCGTGGATCCCTTTGGCTTCTGGTCTCGGATGAACTGGCGGAGATCCTCAGGGCAGTTCCACAAGAGTTGCTCCGTGATGAACAAGTCCAGGATCTCCGGTCCGGTGGAAAGCTGCAGGCCTTGGGTCCAGTGGTCGGCAGCTCGGGCAAGTGCCCGCCGGTGGTCAGCCCAGGAGTCCTTTGGTCCCTTCTGCAGCGTCCGGAACTTCTTGCGGTAGGACTCCGGGGTGAGGTTGTACTGTTGGATCAGGGCCCGCTTGATGGTGTCGTAGCCCTGATCCGCCTCAGCAGGCAAGTCCCCAAGGATATCCAGGGCCTTACCCCTTAAACGGGGGGTCAGGTATTTGGCCCACTGGTCCTTGTTCAGATGATGCTGCAAGCAAGTCCGTTCAAAAGCAGTCAAGAAAGAGTCCAAGTCTCCATCCTTCTCCAGCACTGGGAAGTCCTCAACACGGACCTTTGGAAGTTTGGTGTCTGGAAGGTCACGGGTGGCTGATGAGGGCCGGAGCTGAGCTAGCTGCAGCTGGTAGTTACGCTCTGCCTGGCGCTCTTCACGCGCTGCTTGCCGCTCACGCTCGGCCATGAGTTCCTTGTAGCCCTCCCGGTCTCCAGCCTGGCGTAGGGCCATAGCCATTTGAAGAAGGCTATCCGAGCCTCCCAGGCTCGGTGGAATGGCACGTGGTGATCTGCGGCCCGCTGCGGAGCCTGGTGCTTCACTGTCCATTGCAGAGCGGAGGGCTGGCGTCTGGCTCGTTGAGGACCCTTGGGCGAGCTGCTCCTCATCTTGTCCAGCAGTGCCCGGTTGTGCAATGTCCTCTGCAGAGCTGTTTTCTGGCGTCGAGCTCCTGGAGGACTCGTGGACAACCTCCTCATCGTCTCTGGCCTGAGCATCGGCCATTCCTTTGGCTTTGCTCCTGGTGCTCTCAGCCATTCTTGCAGACTTTTGGTCACTGACACAGAACTGACACCTGATGCCTCCACACACCTTACAGTATCTGCACTCTGACACTCTAGTGTTGAGCTAGTCTGAAGACCCCAGCAACCACAGCTGCTGCAGGCAGTCTTTAGTGTCTGGGAGTATGGGTCTCACACTCACACACACTATTATCTCGATCCCACCGCTGCCACCAATATGTCACAAACCACCGGGGGGGTCACTCAGAAATCCCCCGCGCTGGCTACCAGTACGTCACAATCGGGGGGTAACAAGTGGGGGTCACCCCTACTTTATACCTCCCGACCGACAGACAGAGCACGTGACGCGCTCTCTAGCGCCCCTCTTATAGTCAGGCCAATTATGGAATTGCCCGACAATAAGCAAGGAGGCCGCTATACTACTTATGCCGATTATTGAAGGGTCCCCGGTGAGAGTAAGGTATATATTCCCCCGACCTCCGCGGGCGGAATATATAATATCTTCCCGAATCTCACTGGCCTCCCCACAATAATCCTTGGCACAACTCGCTGCCACCAACCGCTTCACGGTAACTATTAGCCGAACACACAGACGTGGGATTCAAGATCGAGATAACAGAACAGCCCAAGATTAATTATATAATTTAATCGCCTAAAGCACACTAGAAACTACAATATATACAATAGGGAATCTACAGAATATACAGTTATGTCAGAGTACAGTTACAGATAAAGCATGGTTTACAAACAGGTATGCAAATTCAATCAGTTACCTTGTGCGTCTGGCCACAGGGGGGCGCTGTAGACCAGGTTTCTAGGAACTCCCACAGATGTTTCCTGCACGTGCCCCCAGCGAGAAGAACACTGGAAAATGGCCGAAGTAGGGTTATCAACCTGGGCAGATCCAGGTCCCCTCCTACCTTAGTGACCTCACAGGGAAGCACTGCCACTCCCCCTGCATGGATCAGAATTATCCAGCAAAGGGGATATTGGCCATAACTTTGCCTGGGAGCGTCGTAGGCGGACGCCAATGCTCTCATTGTGACAGTTATGAATTTAGCTACAGAACGAGGGGACTCATGACCTGTCTGCCAGTTCCCCATTGGCTGATATCACGCCTGGGGCATTTCCCAAGCTCCCCCTTCCATAAAAAAGGTGTGCCAGCATCGTCCGCCTGCGCAAACACCATTTTTATGGTTGCCATATTTATCGGAGATATGGCTTGCGAGATATGAACCATTTTTTACTGGAGTCGTTCTGTCTGGCTACTTCCAAGCCTTGCTAATGAGATACAACTCTTGTTACAGGGTGACTGCGGGGTCATGAGCGGCACCTTACATTACTGCGGGGTCATGAGGAGCGGCACCTTACATTACTGCGGGGTCATGAGGAGCGACACCTTACATTACTGCGGGGTCATGAGGAGCGGCACCTTACATTGCTGCGGGGTCATGAGGAGCGGCACCTTACATTACTGCGGGGTCATGAGCGGCACCTTACATTACTGCGGGGTCATGAGGAGCGGCACCTTACATTACTGCGGGGTCATGAGGAGCGGCACCTTACATTACTGCGGGGTCATGAGGAGCGGCATCTTACATTGCTGCGGGGTCATGAGGAGCGGCACCTTACATTACTGCGGGGTCATGAGGAGCGGCACCTTACATTACTGCGGGGTCATGAGCGGCACCTTACATTACTGCGGGGTCATGAGGAGCGGCACCTTACATTGCTGCGGGGTCATGAGCGGCACCTTACATTACTGCGGGGTCATGAGGAGCGGCACCTTACATTACTGCGGGGTCATGAGGAGCGGCACCTTACATTACTGCGGGGTCATGAGGAGCGGCACCTTACATTACTGCGGGGTCATGAGGAGCGGCACCTTACATTACTGCGGGGTCATGAGGAGCGGCACCTTACATTACTGCGGGGTCATGAGGAGCGGCACCTTACATTGCTGCGGGGTCATGAGGAGCGGCATCTTACATTGCTGCGGGGTCATGAGGAGCGGCACCTTACATTACTGCGGGGTCATGAGCGGCACCTTACATTACTGCGGGGTCATGAGGAGCGGCACCTTACATTACTGCGGGGTCATGAGGAGCGACACCTTACATTACTGCGGGGTCATGAGGAGCGGCACCTTACATTGCTGCGGGGTCATGAGGAGCGGCACCTTACATTACTGCGGGGTCATGAGCGGCACCTTACATTACTGCGGGGTCATGAGGAGCGGCACCTTACATTACTGCGGGGTCATGAGGAGCGGCACCTTACATTACTGCGGGGTCATGAGGAGCGGCATCTTACATTGCTGCGGGGTCATGAGGAGCGGCACCTTACATTACTGCGGGGTCATGAGGAGCGGCACCTTACATTACTGCGGGGTCATGAGCGGCACCTTACATTACTGCGGGGTCATGAGGAGCGGCACCTTACATTGCTGCGGGGTCATGAGCGGCACCTTACATTACTGCGGGGTCATGAGGAGCGGCACCTTACATTACTGCGGGGTCATGAGGAGCGGCACCTTACATTACTGCGGGGTCATGAGGAGCGGCACCTTACATTACTGCGGGGTCATGAGCGGCACCTTACATTACTGCGGGGTCATGAGGAGCGGCACCTTACATTACTGCGGGGTCATGAGGAGCGGCACCTTACATTACTGCGGGGTCATGAGGAGCGGCACCTTACATTGCTGCGGGGTCATGAGGAGCGGCACCTTACATTACTGCGGGGTCATGAGCGGCACCTTACATTACTGCGGGGTCATGAGGAGCGGCACCTTACATTACTGCGGGGTCATGAGGAGCGGCACCTTACATTACTGCGGGGTCATGAGGAGCGGCACCTTACATTGCTGCGGGGTCATGAGCGGCACCT
The DNA here is from genome assembly GCF_048569485.1 of Anomaloglossus baeobatrachus. NCBI lineage: Eukaryota > Metazoa > Chordata > Amphibia > Anura > Aromobatidae > Anomaloglossus > Anomaloglossus baeobatrachus. The sequence goes on along the minus strand of NC_134357.1, from coordinate 351,176,062 downwards.
TACATTACTGCGGGGTCATGAGGAGCGGCACCTTACATTACTGCGGGGTCATGAGCGGCACCTTACATTACTGCGGGGTCATGAGGAGCGGCACCTTACATTGCTGCGGGGTCATGAGCGGCACCTTACATTACTGCGGGGTCATGAGGAGCGGCACCTTACATTACTGCGGGGTCATGAGGAGCGGCACCTTACATTACTGCGGGGTCATGAGGAGCGGCACCTTACATTACTGCGGGGTCATGAGGAGCGGCACCTTACATTACTGCGGGGTCATGAGGAGCGGCACCTTACATTGCTGCGGGGTCATGAAAAGCGGCATCTTACATTGCTGCGGGGTCATGAGGAGCGGCACCTTACATTACTGCGGGGTCATGAGCGGCACCTTACATTACTGCGGGGTCATGAGGAGCGGCACCTTACATTACTGCGGGGTCATGAGGAGCGACACCTTACATTACTGCGGGGTCATGAGGAGCGGCACCTTACATTGCTGCGGGGTCATGAGGAGCGGCACCTTACATTACTGCGGGGTCATGAGCGGCACCTTACATTACTGCGGGGTCATGAGGAGCGGCACCTTACATTACTGCGGGGTCATGAGGAGCGGCACCTTACATTACTGCGGGGTCATGAGGAGCGGCATCTTACATTGCTGCGGGGTCATGAGGAGCGGCACCTTACATTACTGCGGGGTCATGAGGAGCGGCACCTTACATTACTGCGGGGTCATGAGCGGCACCTTACATTACTGCGGGGTCATGAGGAGCGGCACCTTACATTGCTGCGGGGTCATGAGCGGCACCTTACATTACTGCGGGGTCATGAGGAGCGGCACCTTACATTACTGCGGGGTCATGAGGAGCGGCACCTTACATTACTGCGGGGTCATGAGGAGCGGCACCTTACATTACTGCGGGGTCATGAGGAGCGGCACCTTACATTACTGCGGGGTCATGAGGAGCGGCACCTTACATTACTGCGGGGTCATGAGGAGCGGCACCTTACATTGCTGCGGGGTCATGAGGAGCGGCATCTTACATTGCTGCGGGGTCATGAGGAGCGGCACCTTACATTACTGCGGGGTCATGAGCGGCACCTTACATTACTGCGGGGTCATGAGGAGCGGCACCTTACATTACTGCGGGGTCATGAGGAGCGACACCTTACATTACTGCGGGGTCATGAGGAGCGGCACCTTACATTGCTGCGGGGTCATGAGGAGCGGCACCTTACATTACTGCGGGGTCATGAGCGGCACCTTACATTACTGCGGGGTCATGAGGAGCGGCACCTTACATTACTGCGGGGTCATGAGGAGCGGCACCTTACATTACTGCGGGGTCATGAGGAGCGGCATCTTACATTGCTGCGGGGTCATGAGGAGCGGCACCTTACATTACTGCGGGGTCATGAGGAGCGGCACCTTACATTACTGCGGGGTCATGAGCGGCACCTTACATTACTGCGGGGTCATGAGGAGCGGCACCTTACATTGCTGCGGGGTCATGAGCGGCACCTTACATTACTGCGGGGTCATGAGGAGCGGCACCTTACATTACTGCGGGGTCATCAGGAGCGGCACCTTACATTACTGCGGGGTCATGAGGAGCGGCACCTTACATTACTGCGGGGTCATGAGCGGCACCTTACATTACTGCGGGGTCATGAGGAGCGGCACCTTACATTACTGCGGGGTCATGAGGAGCGGCACCTTACATTACTGCGGGGTCATGAGCGGCACCTTACATTACTGCGGGGTCATGAGGAGCGGCACCTTACATTGCTGCGGGGTCATGAGCGGCACCTTACATTACTGCGGGGTCATGAGGAGCGGCACCTTACATTACTGCGGGGTCATCAGGAGCGGCACCTTACATTACTGCGGGGTCATGAGGAGCGGCACCTTACATTACTGCGGGGTCATGAGCGGCACCTTACATTACTGCGGGGTCATGAGGAGCGGCACCTTACATTACTGCGGGGTCATGAGGAGCGGCAACTTACATTACTGCGGGGTCATGAGGAGCGGCACCTTACATTGCTGCGGGGTCATGAGGAGCGGCACCTTACATTACTGCGGGGTCATGAGCGGCACCTTACATTACTGCGGGGTCATGAGGAGCGGCACCTTACATTACTGCGGGGTCATGAGGAGCGGCACCTTACATTACTGCGGGGTCATGAGGAGCGGCACCTTACATTGCTGCGGGGTCATGAGCGGCACCTTACATTACTGCGGGGTCATGAGGAGCGGCACCTTACATTACTGCGGGGTCATGAGCGGCACCTTACATTGCTGCGGGGTCATGAGGAGCGGCACCTTACATTGCTGCGGGGTCATGAGCGGCACCTTACATTACTGCGGGGTCATGAGGAGCGGCACCTTACATTACTGCGGGGTCATGAGGAGCGGCACCTTACATTACTGCGGGGTCATGAGGAGCGGCACCTTACATTACTGCGGGGTCATGAGGAGCGGCACCTTACATTACTGCGGGGTCATGAGGAGCGGCACCTTACATTGCTGCGGGGTCATGAGGAGCGGCATCTTACATTGCTGCGGGGTCATGAGGAGCGGCACCTTACATTACTGCGGGGTCATGAGCGGCACCTTACATTACTGCGGGGTCATGAGGAGCGGCACCTTACATTACTGCGGGGTCATGAGGAGCGGCACCTTACATTACTGCGGGGTCATGAGGAGCGGCACCTTACATTGCTGCGGGGTCATGAGGAGCGGCATCTTACATTGCTGCGGGGTCATGAGGAGCGGCACCTTACATTACTGCGGGGTCATGAGCGGCACCTTACATTACTGCGGGGTCATGAGGAGCGGCACCTTACATTACTGCGGGGTCATGAGGAGCGGCACCTTACATTACTGCGGGGTCATGAGCGGCACCTTACATTACTGCGGGGTCATGAGGAGCGGCACCTTACATTACTGCGGGGTCATGAGGAGCGGCACCTTACATTACTGCGGGGTCATGAGGAGCGGCACCTTACATTGCTGCGGGGTCATGAGCGGCACCTTACATTACTGCGGGGTCATGAGGAGCGGCACCTTACATTACTGCGGGGTCATGAGGAGCGGCACCTTACATTGCTGCGGGGTCATGAGCGGCACCTTACATTACTGCGGGGTCATGAGGAGCGGCACCTTACATTACTGCGGGGTCATGAGGAGCGGCACCTTACATTACTGCGGGGTCATGAGGAGCGGCACCTTACATTACTGCGGGGTCATGAGGAGCGGCACCTTACATTACTGCGGGGTCATGAGCGGCACCTTACATTGCTGCGGGGTCATGAGGAGCGGCACCTTACATTGCTGCGGGGTCATGAGGAGCGGCACCTTACATTACTGCGGGGTCATGAGCGGCACCTTACATTACTGCGGGGTCATGAGCGGCACCTTACATTACTGCGGGGTCATGAGAAGCGGCACCTTACATTACTGCGGGGTCATGAGGAGCGGCACCTTACTTTACTGCGGGGTCATGAGGAGCGGCACCTTACATTACTGCGGGGTCATGAGGAGCGGCACCTTACATTGCTGCGGGGTCATGAGGAGCGGCATCTTACATTGCTGCGGGGTCATGAGGAGCGGCACCTTACATTACTGCGGGGTCATGAGCGGCACCTTACATTACTGCGGGGTCATGAGGAGCGGCACCTTACATTACTGCGGGGTCATGAGGAGCGGCACCTTACATTACTGCGGGGTCATGAGCGGCACCTTACATTGCTGCGGGGTCATGAGGAGCGGCATCTTACATTGCTGCGGGGTCATGAGGAGCGGCACCTTACATTACTGCGGGGTCATGAGCGGCACCTTACATTACTGCGGGGTCATGAGGAGCGGCACCTTACATTACTGCGGGGTCATGAGGAGCGGCACCTTACATTACTGCGGGGTCATGAGGAGCGGCACCTTACATTACTGCGGGGTCATGAGGAGCGGCACCTTACATTACTGCGGGGTCATGAGGAGCGGCACCTTACATTACTGCGGGGTCATGAGGAGCACCTTACATTACTGCGGGGTCATGAGGAGCGGCACCTTACATTACTGCGGGGTCATGAGGAGCGGCACCTTACATTGCTGCGGGGTCATGAGGAGCGGCATCTTACATTGCTGCGGGGTCATGAGGAGCGGCACCTTACATTACTGCGGGGTCATGAGCGGCACCTTACATTACTGCGGGGTCATGAGGAGCGGCACCTTACATTACTGCGGGGTCATGAGGAGCGGCACCTTACATTGCTGCGGGGTCATGAGGAGCGGCACCTTACATTGCTGCGGGGTCATGAGGAGCGGCATCTTACATTGCTGCGGGGTCATGAGGAGCGGCACCTTACATTACTGCGGGGTCATGAGCGGCACCTTACATTACTGCGGGGTCATGAGGAGCGGCACCTTACATTACTGCGGGGTCATGAGGAGCGGCACCTTACATTACTGCGGGGTCATGAGCGGCACCTTACATTACTGCGGGGTCATGAGGAGCGGCACCTTACATTACTGCGGGGTCATGAGGAGCGGCACCTTACATTACTGCGGGGTCATGAGGAGCGGCACCTTACATTGCTGCGGGGTCATGAGCGGCACCTTACATTACTGCGGGGTCATGAGGAGCGGCACCTTACATTACTGCGGGGTCATGAGCGGCACCTTACATTACTGCGGGGTCATGAGGAGCGGCACCTTACATTGCTGCGGGGTCATGAGCGGCACCTTACATTACTGCGGGGTCATGAGGAGCGGCACCTTACATTACTGCGGGGTCATGAGGAGCGGCACCTTACATTACTGCGGGGTCATGAGGAGCGGCACCTTACATTACTGCGGGGTCATGAGGAGCGGCACCTTACATTACTGCGGGGTCATGAGGAGCGGCACCTTACATTGCTGCGGGGTCATGAGGAGCGGCATCTTACATTGCTGCGGGGTCATGAGGAGCGGCACCTTACATTACTGCGGGGTCATGAGCGGCACCTTACATTACTGCGGGGTCATGAGGAGCGGCACCTTACATTACTGCGGGGTCATGAGGAGCGGCACCTTACATTACTGCGGGGTCATGAGCGGCACCTTACATTACTGCGGGGTCATGAGGAGCGGCACCTTACATTACTGCGGGGTCATGAGGAGCGGCACCTTACATTACTGCGGGGTCATGAGGAGCGGCACCTTACATTGCTGCGGGGTCATGAGCGGCACCTTACATTACTGCGGGGTCATGAGGAGCGGCACCTTACATTACTGCGGGGTCATGAGCGGCACCTTACATTACTGCGGGGTCATGAGGAGCGGCACCTTACATTGCTGCGGGGTCATGAGCGGCACCTTACATTACTGCGGGGTCATGAGGAGCGGCACCTTACATTACTGCGGGGTCATGAGGAGCGGCACCTTACATTACTGCGGGGTCATGAGGAGCGGCACCTTACATTACTGCGGGGTCATGAGGAGCGGCACCTTACATTGCTGCGGGGTCATGAGGAGCGGCACCTTACATTACTGCGGGGTCATGAGGAGCGGCACCTTACATTACTGCGGGGTCATGAGGAGCGGCACCTTACATTGCTGCGGGGTCATGAGGAGCGGCACCTTACATTACTGCGGGGTCATGAGGAGCGGCACCTTACATTACTGCGGGGTCATGAGGAGCGGCACCTTACATTACTGCGGGGTCATGAGGAGCGGCACCTTACATTGCTGCGGGGTCATGAGGAGCGGCACCTTACATTGCTGCGGGGTCATGAGGAGCCTCACCTTACATTGCTGCGGGGTCATGAGGAGCGGCACCTTACATTACTGCGGGGTCATGAGGAGCGGCACCTTACATTACTGCGGGGTCATGAGGAGCGGCACCTTACATTGCTGCGGGGTCATGAGGAGCGGCACCTTACATTACTGCGGGGTCATGAGGAGCGGCACCTTACATTACTGCGGGGTCATGAGGAGCGGCACCTTACATTGCTGCGGGGTCATGAGGAGCGGCACCTTACATTACTGCGGGGTCATGAGGAGCAGCACCTTATATTACTACGGGGTCATGAGGAGCGGCACCTTACATTGCTGCGGGGTCATGAGGAGCGGCACCTTACATTACTGCGGGGTCATGAGGAGCGACACCTTACATTACTGCGGGGTCATGAGGAGCGGCACCTTACATTGCTGCGGGGTCATGAGGAGCGGCACCTTACATTACTGCGGGGTCATGAGGAGCGGCACCTTACATTACTGCGGGGTCATGAGGAGCGGCACCTTACATTACTGCGGGGTCATGAGGAGCGGCACCTTACATTGCTGCGGGGTCATGAGGAGCGGCACCTTACATTACTGCGGGGTCATGAGGAGCAGCACCTTATATTACTACGGGGTCATGAGGAGCGGCACCTTACATTGCTGCGGGGTCATGAGGAGCGGCACCTTACATTGCTGCGGGGTCATGAGGAGCGGCACCTTACATTGCTGCGGGGTCATGAGGAGCCTCACCTTACATTGCTGCGGGGTCATGAGGAGCGGCACCTTACATTGCTGCGGGGTCATGAGGAGCGGCACCTTACATTGCTGCGGGGTCATGAGGAGCCTCACCTTACATTGCTGCGGGGTCATGAGGAGCGGCACCTTACATTACTGCGGGGTCATGAGGAGCGGCACCTTACATTGCTGCGGGGTCATGAGGAGCGGCACCTTACATTACTGCGGGGTCATGAGGAGCGGCACCTTACATTACTGCGGGGTCGTGAGGAGCGGCACCTTACATTGCTGCGGGGTCATGAGGAGCGGCACCTTACATTACTGCGGGGTCATGAGGAGCAGCACCTTATATTACTACGGGGTCATGAGGAGCGGCACCTTACATTGCTGCGGGGTCATGAGGAGCGGCACCTTACATTGCTGCGGGGTCATGAGGAGCGGCACCTTACATTACTGCGGGGTCATGAGGAGCGGCACCTTACTTTACTGCGGGGTCATGAGGAGCGGCACCTTACATTGCTGCGGGGTCATGAGAAGCGGCACCTTACATTACTGCGGGGTCATGAGGAGCGGCACCTTACATTACTGCGGGGTCATGAGGAGCAGCACCTTACATTGCTGCGGGGTCATGAGGAGCGGCACCTTACATTACTGCGGGGTCATGAGGAGCGGCACCTTATATTACTACGGGGTCATGAGGAGCGGCACCTTACATTGCTGCGGGGTCATGAGGAGCGGCACCTTACATTGCTGCGGGGTCATGAGGAGCGGCACCTTACATTGCTGCGGGGTCATGAGGAGCCTCACCTTACATTGCTGCGGGGTCATGAGGAGCGGCACCTTACATTGCTGCGGGGTCATGAGGAGCGGCACCTTACATTGCTGCGGGGTCATGAGGAGCCTCACCTTACATTGCTGCGGGGTCATGAGGAGCCTCACCTTACATTACTGCGGGGTCATGAGGAGCGGCACCTTACATTACTGCGGGGTCATAAGCAGCACCTTACATTACTGCGGGGTCATGAGGAGCCTCACCTTACATTGCTGTGGGGTCATGAGGAGCAGCACCTTACATTACTGCGGGGTCATGAGGAGCGGCACCTTACATTACTGCGGGGTCATGAGGAGCGGCACCTTACATTACTGCGGGGTCATGAGGAGCGGCACCTTACATTACTGCGGGGTCATGAGGAGCGGCACCTTACATTGCTGCGGGGTCATGAGCGGCACCTTACATTACTGCGGGGTCATGAGGAGCGGCACCTTACATTACTGCGGGGTCATGAGCGGCACCTTACATTACTGCGGGGTCATGAGGAGCAGCACCTTACATTACTGCGGGGTCATGAGGAGCCTCACCTTACATTGCTGTGGGGTCATGAGGAGCAGCACCTTACATTACTGCGGGGTCATGAGGAGCGGCACCTTACATTACTGCGGGGTCATGAGGAGCCTCACCTTACATTGCTGCGGGGTTGTCACAAACCACCGGGGGGGTCACTCAGAAATCCCCCGCGCTGGCTACCAGTACGTCACAATCGGAGGGTAACAAGTGGGGGTCACCCCTACTTTATACCTCCCGACCGACAGACAGAGCACGTGACGCGCTCTCTAGCGCCCCTCTTATAGTCAGGCCAATTATGGAATTGCCCGACAATAAGCAAGGAGGCCGCTATACTACTTATGCCGATTATTGAAGGGTCCCCGGTGAGAGTAAGGTATATATTCCCCCGACCTCCGCGGGCGGAATATATAATATCTTCCCGAATCTCACTGGCCTCCCCACAATAATCCTTGGCACAACTCGCTGCCACCAACCGCTTCACGGTAACTATTAGCCGAACACACAGACGTGGGATTCAAGATCGAGATAACAGAACAGCCCAAGATTAATTATATAATTTAATCGCCTAAAGCACACTAGAAACTACAATATATACAATAGGGAATCTACAGAATATACAGTTATGTCAGAGTACAGTTACAGATAAAGCATGGTTTACAAACAGGTATGCAAATTCAATCAGTTACCTTGTGCGTCTGGCCACAGGGGGGCGCTGTAGACCAGGTTTCTAGGAACTCCCACAGATGTTTCCTGCACGTGCCCCCAGCGAGAAGAACACTGGAAAATGGCCGAAGTAGGGTTATCAACCTGGGCAGATCCAGGTCCCCTCCTACCTTAGTGACCTCACAGGGAAGCACTGCCACTCCCCCTGCATGGATCAGAATTATCCAGCAAAGGGGATATTGGCCATAACTTTGCCTGGGAGCGTCGTAGGCGGACGCCAATGCTCTCATTGTGACAGTTATGAATTTAGCTACAGAACGAGGGGACTCATGACCTGTCTGCCAGTTCCCCATTGGCTGATATCACGCCTGGGGCATTTCCCAAGCTCCCCCTTCCATAAAAAAGGTGTGCCAGCATCGTCCGCCTGCGCAAACACCATTTTTATGGTTGCCATATTTATCGGAGATATGGCTTGCGAGATATGAACCATTTTTTACTGGAGTCGTTCTGTCTGGCTACTTCCAAGCCTTGCTAATGAGATACAACTCTTGTTACAGGGTGACGGCAGGGAGTCATCCTGGGTCCATTGTCCTCACATCATCTCATCTCCATATCAGAGGAGATGGCTGTTGGAGGTGTAAGTGGGATGTGACACCTTCACAGATGCTGGACATTTGAGCACAAGAAGGGAGGGGGGCACTGCCAGGGAGTGATGAGAGCAATTATGACTTCTAGTCATAATTCCTCTTCATATCCCAGGATTTACCTCACACCTCCCCCCTTTTGAGGGCGCTAGGGGGCAGCACACTCCGGTGTTCCCCCGTGCGCCCGTCCGCGACCTCTCCTTGTCGGGACAGCCCGTCTGCGTTACCGTGGTCACGGCCCCTTTTGTGGCGAATGGTGAAGTCATATTGCTGGAGCGCAAGGCTCCATCGCAACAATCGCCCATTCGTCCCAGAGACGGTGTGCAACCAGCTGAGGGGATTGTGGTCCGTCTCCACGATGAAGTGGCGCCCGTATAGATAGGGTTGCAGACGCTGCAGGGCCCACACTATGGCCAGGCACTCCTTCTCCATTGTAGAATAGGCCACTTCCCTTGGTAACAGCTTCCTGCTCAGGTACGAGACTGGGTGCTCTTGGCTCGCAGAGTCCACCTGGCTGAGCACCGCACCGAGGCCGAAGTCACTGGCGTCGGTCTGTACTACAAACGGCCGCGTGAAGTCGGCTGCCTGTAGCACGGGCGGGCTGGACAGGGCGTCCTTTAGGGCCCGGAAGGCTGTCTCGCAGTCCATTGTCCAATCGACTGCAGAGGGCAGCTTCTTCTTGGTGAGGTCCGTCAAGGGCTTTGCCAGGCTACTATAGCATGGAACAAACCTCCTATAGTACCCAGCGGTCCCCAAGAAGGACATCACCTGCTTCTTGGTCCTGGGGGTGGGCCAGGATGCGATGGCCTCCACTTTCTCAGGCTCGGGCTTCAGCGTTCCCCCACCTACCCGGTGACCGAGGTACTGGACCTCGCTCATGGCCAGCTGACACTTTCCCGGCTTGATGGTCAAACCTGCCCGGTGGATCCGCCTGAGCACCTGTGCTAGATGCTCTAGGTGGTCCTCCCAGGTGGGACTGAAGACGGCAATGTCATCCAGGTACGCGGCCGCGTACCCTTCAAGTCCCTTGAGCAGGGTGTTGACCATCCGCTGGAAAGTGGCAGGGGCATTCCTCATCCCGAATGGCATCACCGTGGACTCGTACAGTCCAAATGGGGTAATAAAGGCAGAGCGTTCCCTGGCCTTGCGAGTCAGGGGGATCTGCCAATATCCCCGGCTCAGGTCCATGATGGTCAGGTACTGAGCCCCGGCCAACTGATCGAGCAGGTCATCGATGCGTGGCATTGGGTACGCATCGGCGACCGTGACAGCATTGAGCCCCCTGTAGTCCACGCAGAACCGAGTGGTTCGGTCCTTCTTAGGGACGAGGACTACAGGCGCGGCCCAAGCGCTGTTGGATGCCTGGATCACCCCCAGCTCCAGCATCTCGTCAATCTCCTGGCGCATGTGTTGCTGCACCTCCAGGGAGACCCGATATGCTGAACGCCGGATCGGGGGATGATCCCCAGTGTCCACGTGATGGACAGCCAAGTCAGTCCTTCCGGGCTGGTTGGTAAACAACCCCCGGAAGGGGTGTAGGGTGGCCCACAGCTGGGACCGTTGGTCCTCCAAGAGCTGGTGGCCAACCTCCACATCCTCAATGGATCCGCCTGCCCTAACCTGGGCTAGCATATCCAAGAGGGTTTCCGCTTCTCCCTCCTCGGGCAGGTTGCACACGGGGAGCGCACATGCCTCCCGCTCATGATGTGCCTTCATCATGTTCACATGGAAGGGCTTCCGCCTTCCACGGGCAGGGTCCAGGGTGACCAGGTACGTCACAGGGTTGAGCTGCTGGTACACGAGGTATGGGCCTTCCCAGGCTGCCTGAAGCTTGTCCTGTGGTACGGGGACCAGTACCCACACCTCTTGACCCACTTGGTAGGTCCTCTCACAAGCGTTCTGGTCGTACCAACGCTTCTGATCAGCCTGGGCTTGAGCCATATTGTCGTGTACCAGTTGCGTCAAGGCCTGCATTTTGTCCCGGAAGCGCATGACATACTCGATAACCGACACTCCAGGGGTGGCCAAATCCCCTTCCCAAGCCTCTTTCACCAGAGCCAGGGGGCCCCGCACACGTCGCCCGTACAGGAGCTCAAACGGTGAGAATCCTGTTGAGGCCTGTGGAACCTCCCGGTAAGCAAATAACAGGTGTGGGAGATACCGCTCCCAGTCACGCCCATGGGAGTCGACCAACATCTTAAGCATCTGCTTTAAGGTGCCATTGAACCGCTCGCACAGGCCATTAGTCTGTGGATGGTACGGGCTGGCCACCAGATGTCGCACCTGGACTTGCTTACAGAGGGTCTCCATCAGCTGGGACATGAATTGGGTCCCCCGGTCGGTGAGCATTTCCTGGGGAAAACCCACTCGGGAGAAAATCTCCAGCAATGCGGTGGCCACCTTGTCAGCCCGAATGGACGACAAGGCCACTGCTTCTGGGTACCGGGTGGCATAGTCCACTACCGTCAGTATGAAGCGTTTCCCGGAGCTGCTGGGGATGGCCAGCGGGCCGACCAGATCCACAGCCACCCTCCTGAAAGGCTCATCGATGATTGGCAGAGATACCAGTGGGGCTTTGGGGCGTGGCCCCGCCTTCCCCACTCTCTGACAGGTTTCACACGAACGGCAGTAGGCAGCCACATCGGCCCCCATTTTTGGCCAGTAGAAATGCTGGTTTAACCTGGCCTTGGTCTTAGCGATCCCTAGGTGTCCGGCCATCGGAATCTCATGTGCGATCCGCAACAACTCCGTCCGGAACGGATAGGGTACCACCAACTGTCGGTCCCTGGGCCACGCCTCCGGTGAACCCTGCTGGACCGTGGCCCGGTACAGCCGTCCTTGGTCCCAGACCACTCGCTCCGGGTCCGAGTCCGAGGGAGGCTGTGCCGCCTGCTCCTTTAGAGCTTTCAGGCTGTCGTCAGCTTCTAACGCTGCCTGAAACTCCTGACTAGATGTGGCCAGAATCGACGAGACTGTCACATCTTCAGTCAGTACCCCGGGACCTGTGTCCTGGCCTCCACCTGACTCGGCTGCCACTTGGTCAGAAGGGGAAGAGCTATCGGACCTCCGGGAGGCCCCTTGGCTTCCAGCACTCCCACTGCGGGTGACAGCGGCCACAGCCGCTGCGACCGTGGGTCGTGCCTGCTCCTCCTCCGTTCCTGACCAAGTCGCCGGTTCAGGCAGACCTACCTGGCTTCCTGACACCCCGGTTGTGGGGGAACCATGCACCGAGATCTTACCTGGGAGCACTTCCGCTCCTGGACCGGCCCCAATCTCACCTGCCTGTTCCCCTCCTGCAGCAACAGAACCCCGGTGTGAAATCTCTGGGGACCCCACATTTGCTGTGGTAGCCCCCACCCCACACACTGGTCCTCCCCCTGCAGCACCCTGCTCTCTGCTTATCCCTGCAGAGGGCAACAGATCCCAGCTCACAGGCTGGTTACTTGTAGAGGCATTGTCACACCTTTCTCTGACCCCCTCCCCTGTCACAGCTGCAGCTGTGTGTGTGTCTATGGTGTCTGTGCAAGCAGAAATATCAGAGTTCACTCCCTCCTCCCTTACATCATTCATAGATAACACATTAACATTGTCAGGAGTCATGTCAGCACTGGCTGAAGGTTCAGCCTTTGGGGCGGGGCCAAACTGGGAGGTTATTTGCCCCAAATCTGTCCCAAGTAGCACGTTTGCAGGGATCCGATCAGTTACCCCCACCTCCCTCACCCCTCGCCCTGCGCCCCAGTCCACATAAATGTCAGCAACAGGCAGCGCCGGGTCAATGCCTCCAATCCCGGAGACAGCGAGGGTTTTTCCAGGGATCAAGTCTTGGGGGGACACCATCTCAGGCCGCACCAGAGTCACCTCCGAGGTGCTGTCTCGCAGTCCTATGGTCACAGACTGGCCGACGGTGACAGGTTGGAAGCTGTCCAGGGACCTACCACCACCCCCACCCACACAATACACCTTGGGCGGCCCTTGGGACGGGGACGGAGCCGGGGCCTTGGGACGCTGAGGGCACATGGCCTTGAAGTGTCCAGGTAGGTTGCACTGGTGGCACCGTCTTGGTTCTGCCACGGGCCTGGAGAGGGGAGTTGAGGGGGACACCCCCTGCAGTCTAGGGGCAGGTGGGGCAGTCGCAGAGTTCATCTTACCCCCTCTCCAGGTGCTGCTGGTGGCTGCTCTCCTGGCTTCAGGAGCCCGATTGTTGGTGTAGTCATCTGCCAGGGCAGCTGTAGCCGTGGATCCCTTTGGCTTCTGGTCTCGGATGAACTGGCGGAGATCCTCAGGGCAGTTCCACAAGAGTTGCTCCGTGATGAACAAGTCCAGGATCTCCGGTCCGGTGGAAAGCTGCAGGCCTTGGGTCCAGTGGTCGGCAGCTCGGGCAAGTGCCCGCCGGTGGTCAGCCCAGGAGTCCTTTGGTCCCTTCTGCAGCGTCCGGAACTTCTTGCGGTAGGACTCCGGGGTGAGGTTGTACTGTTGGATCAGGGCCCGCTTGATGGTGTCGTAGCCCTGATCCGCCTCAGCAGGCAAGTCCCCAAGGATATCCAGGGCCTTACCCCTTAAACGGGGGGTCAGGTATTTGGCCCACTGGTCCTTGTTCAGATGATGCTGCAAGCAAGTCCGTTCAAAAGCAGTCAAGAAAGAGTCCAAGTCTCCATCCTTCTCCAGCACTGGGAAGTCCTCAACACGGACCTTTGGAAGTTTGGTGTCTGGAAGGTCACGGGTGGCTGATGAGGGCCGGAGCTGAGCTAGCTGCAGCTGGTAGTTACGCTCTGCCTGGCGCTCTTCACGCGCTGCTTGCCGCTCACGCTCGGCCATGAGTTCCTTGTAGCCCTCCCGGTCTCCAGCCTGGCGTAGGGCCATAGCCATTTGAAGAAGGCTATCCGAGCCTCCCAGGCTCGGTGGAATGGCACGTGGTGATCTGCGGCCCGCTGCGGAGCCTGGTGCTTCACTGTCCATTGCAGAGCGGAGGGCTGGCGTCTGGCTCGTTGAGGACCCTTGGGCGAGCTGCTCCTCATCTTGTCCAGCAGTGCCCGGTTGTGCAATGTCCTCTGCAGAGCTGTTTTCTGGCGTCGAGCTCCTGGAGGACTCGTGGACAACCTCCTCATCGTCTCTGGCCTGAGCATCGGCCATTCCTTTGGCTTTGCTCCTGGTGCTCTCAGCCATTCTTGCAGACTTTTGGTCACTGACACAGAACTGACACCTGATGCCTCCACACACCTTACAGTATCTGCACTCTGACACTCTAGTGTTGAGCTAGTCTGAAGACCCCAGCAGCCACAGCTGCTGCAGGCAGTCTTTAGTGTCTGGGAGTATGGGTCTCACACTCACACACACTATTATCTCGATCCCACCGCTGCCACCAATATGTCACAAACCACCGGGGGGGTCACTCAGAAATCCCCCGCGCTGGCTACCAGTACGTCACAATCGGGGGGTAACAAGTGGGGGTCACCCCTACTTTATACCTCCCGACCGACAGACAGAGCACGTGACGCGCTCTCTAGCGCCCCTCTTATAGTCAGGCCAATTATGGAATTGCCCGACAATAAGCAAGGAGGCCGCTATACTACTTATGCCGATTATTGAAGGGTCCCCGGTGAGAGTAAGGTATATATTCCCCCGACCTCCGCGGGCGGAATATATAATATCTTCCCGAATCTCACTGGCCTCCCCACAATAATCCTTGGCACAACTCGCTGCCACCAACCGCTTCACGGTAACTATTAGCCGAACACACAGACGTGGGATTCAAGATCGAGATAACAGAACAGCCCAAGATTAATTATATAATTTAATCGCCTAAAGCACACTAGAAACTACAATATATACAATAGGGAATCTACAGAATATACAGTTATGTCAGAGTACAGTTACAGATAAAGCATGGTTTACAAACAGGTATGCAAATTCAATCAGTTACCTTGTGCGTCTGGCCACAGGGGGGCGCTGTAGACCAGGTTTCTAGGAACTCCCACAGATGTTTCCTGCACGTGCCCCCAGCGAGAAGAACACTGGAAAATGGCCGAAGTAGGGTTATCAACCTGGGCAGATCCAGGTCCCCTCCTACCTTAGTGACCTCACAGGGAAGCACTGCCACTCCCCCTGCATGGATCAGAATTATCCAGCAAAGGGGATATTGGCCATAACTTTGCCTGGGAGCGTCGTAGGCGGACGCCAATGCTCTCATTGTGACAGTTATGAATTTAGCTACAGAACGAGGGGACTCATGACCTGTCTGCCAGTTCCCCATTGGCTGATATCACGCCTGGGGCATTTCCCAAGCTCCCCCTTCCATAAAAAAGGTGTGCCAGCATCGTCCGCCTGCGCAAACACCATTTTTATGGTTGCCATATTTATCGGAGATATGGCTTGCGAGATATGAACCATTTTTTACTGGAGTCGTTCTGTCTGGCTACTTCCAAGCCTTGCTAATGAGATACAACTCTTGTTACAGGGTGACGGCAGGGAGTCATCCTGGGTCCATTGTCCTCACATCATCTCATCTCCATATCAGAGGAGATGGCTGTTGGAGGTGTAAGTGGGATGTGACACCTTCACAGATGCTGGACATTTGAGCACAAGAAGGGAGGGGGGCACTGCCAGGGAGTGATGAGAGCAATTATGACTTCTAGTCATAATTCCTCTTCATATCCCAGGATTTACCTCACAGGGGTCATGAGGAGCGGCACCTTACATTACTGCGGGGTCATGAGCAGCACCTTACATTACTGCGGGGTCATGAGGAGCCTCACCTTACATTGCTGTGGGGTCATGAGGAGCAGCACCTTACATTACTGCGGGGTCATGAGGAGCGGCACCTTACATTACTGCGGGGTCATGAGGAGCGGCACCTTACATTGCTGCGGGGTCATGAGGAGCCTCACCTTACATTGCTGCGGGGTCATGAGGAGCGGCACCTTACATTACTGCGGGGTCATGAGGAGCGGCACCTTACATTGCTGCGGGGTCATGAGGAGCCTCACCTTACATTGCTGCGGGGTCATGAGGAGCGGCACCTTACATTACTGCGGGGTCATGAGGAGCCTCACCTTACATTACTGCGGGGTCATGAGGAGCGGCACCTTACATTACTGCGGGGTCATGAGGAGCGGCACCTTACATTACTGCGGGGTCATGAGGAGCGGCACCTTACATTACTGCGGGGTCATGAGCAGCACCTTACATTACTGCGGGGTCATGAGGAGCCTCACCTTACATTGCTGTGGGGTCATGAGGAGCAGCACCTTACATTACTGCGGGGTCATGAGGAGCGGCACCTTACATTACTGCGGGGTCATGAGGAGCCTCACCTTACATTGCTGCGGGGTCATGAGGAGCGGCAACTTACATTACTGCGGGGTCATGAGCAGCACCTTACATTACTGCGGGGTCATGAGGAGCCTCACCTTACATTACTGCGGGGTCATGAGGAGCCTCACCTTACATTGCTGCGGGGTCATGAGGAGCCTCACCTTACATTGCTGCGGGGTCATGAGGAGCCTCACCTTACATTACTGCGGGGTCATGAGGAGCGGCACCTTACATTACTGCGGGGTCATAAGCAGCACCTTACATTACTGCGGGGTCATGAGGAGCCTCACCTTACATTGCTGTGGGGTCATGAGGAGCAGCACCTTACATTACTGCGGGGTCATGAGGAGCGGCACCTTACATTACTGCGGGGTCATGAGGAGCGGCACCTTACATTACTGCGGGGTCATGAGGAGCGGCACCTTACATTACTGCGGGGTCATGAGGAGCGGCACCTTACATTGCTGCGGGGTCATGAGCGGCACCTTACATTACTGCGGGGTCATGAGGAGCGGCACCTTACATTACTGCGGGGTCATGAGCGGCACCTTACATTACTGCGGGGTCATGAGGAGCAGCACCTTACATTACTGCGGGGTCATGAGGAGCCTCACCTTACATTGCTGTGGGGTCATGAGGAGCAGCACCTTACATTACTGCGGGGTCATGAGGAGCGGCACCTTACATTACTGCGGGGTCATGAGGAGCGGCACCTTACATTACTGCGGGGTCATGAGGAGCGGCACCTTACATTACTGCGGGGTCATGAGGAGCGGCACCTTACATTGCTGCGGGGTCATGAGGAGCGGCATCTTACATTGCTGCGGGGTCATGAGGAGCGGCACCTTACATTACTGCGGGGTCATGAGCGGCACCTTACATTACTGCGGGGTCATGAGGAGCGGCACCTTACATTACTGCGGGGTCATGAGGAGCGGCACCTTACATTACTGCGGGGTCATGAGCGGCACCTTACATTACTGCGGGGTCATGAGGAGCGGCACCTTACATTACTGCGGGGTCATGAGGAGCGGCACCTTACATTACTGCGGGGTCATGAGGAGCGGCACCTTACATTGCTGCGGGGTCATGAGCGGCACCTTACATTACTGCGGGGTCATGAGGAGCGGCACCTTACATTACTGCGGGGTCATGAGCGGCACCTTACATTACTGCGGGGTCATGAGGAGCGGCACCTTACATTGCTGCGGGGTCATGAGCGGCACCTTACATTACTGCGGGGTCATGAGGAGCGGCACCTTACATTACTGCGGGGTCATGAGGAGCGGCACCTTACATTACTGCGGGGTCATGAGGAGCGGCACCTTACATTACTGCGGGGTCATGAGGAGCGGCACCTTACATTGCTGCGGGGTCATGAGGAGCGGCACCTTACATTACTGCGGGGTCATGAGGAGCGGCACCTTACATTACTGCGGGGTCATGAGGAGCGGCACCTTACATTGCTGCGGGGTCATGAGGAGCGGCACCTTACATTACTGCGGGGTCATGAGGAGCGGCACCTTACATTACTGCGGGGTCATGAGGAGCGGCACCTTACATTACTGCGGGGTCATGAGGAGCGGCACCTTACATTGCTGCGGGGTCATGAGGAGCGGCACCTTACATTGCTGCGGGGTCATGAGGAGCCCCACCTTACATTGCTGCGGGGTCATGAGGAGCGGCACCTTACATTACTGCGGGGTCATGAGGAGCGGCACCTTACATTACTGCGGGGTCATGAGGAGCGGCACCTTACATTGCTGCGGGGTCATGAGGAGCGGCACCTTACATTACTGCGGGGTCATGAGGAGCGGCACCTTACATTACTGCGGGGTCATGAGGAGCGGCACCTTACATTGCTGCGGGGTCATGAGGAGCGGCACCTTACATTACTGCGGGGTCATGAGGAGCAGCACCTTATATTACTACGGGGTCATGAGGAGCGGCACCTTACATTGCTGCGGGGTCATGAGGAGCGGCACCTTACATTACTGCGGGGTCATGAGGAGCGACACCTTACATTACTGCGGGGTCATGAGGAGCGGCACCTTACATTGCTGCGGGGTCATGAGGAGCGGCACCTTACATTACTGCGGGGTCATGAGGAGCGGCACCTTACATTACTGCGGGGTCATGAGGAGCGGCACCTTACATTACTGCGGGGTCATGAGGAGCGGCACCTTACATTGCTGCGGGGTCATGAGGAGCGGCACCCTTACATTACTGCGGGGGTCATGAGGAGCAGCCACCTTAATTACTACGGGGTCATGAGGAGCGGCACCTTACATTGCTGCGGGGTCATGAGGAGCGGCACCTTACATTGCTGCGGGGTCATGAGGAGCGGCACCTTACATTGCTGCGGGGTCATGAGGAGCCTCACCTTACATTGCTGCGGGGTCATGAGGAGCGGCACCTTACATTGCTGCGGGGTCATGAGGAGCGGCACCTTACATTGCTGCGGGGTCATGAGGAGCCTCACCTTACATTGCTGCGGGGTCATGAGGAGCGGCACACTTACATTACTGCGGGGTCATGAGGAGCTGCACCTTACATTGCTGCGGGGTCATGAGGAGCGGCACCTTACATTACTGCGGGGTCATGAGGAGCGGCACCTTACATTACTGCGGGGTCGTGAGGGAGCGGCACCTTACATTGCTGCGGGTCATGAGGAGCGGCACCTTACATTACTGCGGGGTCATGAGGAGCAGCACCTTATATTACTAAGGGGTCATGAGGAGCGGCACCTTACATTGCTGCGGGGTCATGAGGAGCGGCACCTTACATTGCTGCGGGGTCATGAGGAGCGGCACCTTACATTACTGCGGGTCATGAGGAGCGGCACCTTACTTTACTGCGGGGTCATGAGGAGCGGCACCTTACATTGCTGCGGGGTCATGAGAAGCGGCACCTTACATTACTGCGGGTCATGAGGAGCGGCACCTTACATTACTGCGGGGGTCATGAGGAGCAGCACCTTACATTGCTGCGGGGTCATGAGGAGCGGCACCTTACATTACTGCGGGGTCATGAGGAGCGGCACCTATATTACTACGGGGTCATGAGGAGCGGCACCTTACATTGCTGCGGGGTCATGAGGAGCGGCACCTTACATTGCTGCGGGTCATGAGGAGCGGCACCTTACATTGCTGCGGGGTCATGAGGAGCCTCACCTTACATTGCTGCGAGGGTCATGAGGAGCGGCACCTTACATTGCTGCGGGGTCATGAGGAGCGGCACCTTACATTGCTGTGGGGTCATGAGGAGCCTCACCTTACATTGCTGCGGGGTCATGAGGAGCCTCACCTTACATTACTGCGGGGTCATGAGGAGCGGCACCTTACATTACTGCGGGGGTCATAAGCAGCACCTTACATTACATGCGGGGTCATGAGGAGCCTCACCTTACATTGCTGTGGGGTCATGAGGAGCAGCACCTTACATTACTGCGGGGTCATGAGGAGCGGCACCTTACATTACTGCGGGGTCATGAGGAGCGGCACCTTACATTACTGCGGGGTCATGAGGAGCGGCACCTTACATTACTGCGGGGTCATGAGGAGCGGCACCTTACATTGCTGCGGGGTCATGAGCGGCACCTTACATTACTGCGGGGTCATGAGGAGCGGCACCTTACATTACTGCGGGGTCATGAGCGGCACCTTACATTACTGCGGGGTCATGAGGAGCAGCACCTTACATTACTGCGGGGTCATGAGGAGCCTCACCTTACATTGCTGTGGGGTCATGAGGAGCAGCACCTTACATTACTGCGGGGTCATGAGGAGCGGCACCTTACATTACTGCGGGGTCATGAGGAGCCTCACCTTACATTGCTGCGGGGTCATGAGGAGCGGCACCTTACATTACTGCGGGGTCATGAGCAGCACCTTACATTACTGCGGGGTCATGAGGAGCCTCACCTTACATTGCTGTGGGGTCATGAGGAGCAGCACCTTACATTACTGCGGGGTCATGAGGAGCGGCACCTTACATTACTGCGGGGTCATGAGGAGCGGCACCTTACATTGCTGCGGGGTCATGAGGAGCCTCACCTTACATTGCTGCGGGGTCATGAGGAGCGGCACCTTACATTACTGCGGGGTCATGAGGAGCGACACCTTACATTACTGCGGGGTCATGAGGAGCGGCACCTTACATTGCTGCGGGGTCATGAGGAGCGGCACCTTACATTACTGCGGGGTCATGAGGAGCGGCACCTTACATTACTGCGGGGTCATGAGGAGCGGCACCTTACATTACTGCGGGGTCATGAGGAGCGGCACCTTACATTGCTGCGGGGTCATGAGGAGCGGCACCTTACATTACTGCGGGGTCATGAGGAGCAGCACCTTATATTACTACGGGGTCATGAGGAGCGGCACCTTACATTGCTGCGGGGTCATGAGGAGCTGCACCTTACATTGCTGCGGGGTCATGAGGAGCGGCACCTTACATTGCTGCGGGGTCATGAGGAGCCTCACCTTACATTGCTGCGGGGTCATGAGGAGCGGCACCTTACATTGCTGCGGGGTCATGAGGAGCGGCACCTTACATTGCTGCGGGGTCATGAGGAGCCTCACCTTACATTGCTGCGGGGTCATGAGGAGCGGCAACTTACATTACTGCGGGGTCATGAGGAGCTGCACCTTACATTGCTGCGGGGTCATGAGGAGCGGCACCTTACATTACTGCGGGGTCATGAGGAGCGGCACCTTACATTACTGCGGGGTCGTGAGGAGCGGCACCTTACATTGCTGCGGGGTCATGAGGAGCGGCACCTTACATTACTGCGGGGTCATGAGGAGCAGCACCTTATATTACTAAGGGGTCATGAGGAGCGGCACCTTACATTGCTGCGGGGTCATGAGGAGCGGCACCTTACATTGCTGCGGGGTCATGAGGAGCGGCACCTTACATTACTGCGGGGTCATGAGGAGCGGCACCTTACTTTACTGCGGGGTCATGAGGAGCGGCACCTTACATTGCTGCGGGGTCATGAGAAGCGGCACCTTACATTACTGCGGGGTCATGAGGAGCGGCACCTTACATTACTGCGGGGTCATGAGGAGCAGCACCTTACATTGCTGCGGGGTCATGAGGAGCGGCACCTTACATTACTGCGGGGTCATGAGGAGCGGCACCTTATATTACTACGGGGTCATGAGGAGCGGCACCTTACATTGCTGCGGGGTCATGAGGAGCGGCACCTTACATTGCTGCGGGGTCATGAGGAGCGGCACCTTACATTGCTGCGGGGTCATGAGGAGCCTCACCTTACATTGCTGCGGGGTCATGAGGAGCGGCACCTTACATTGCTGCGGGGTCATGAGGAGCGGCACCTTACATTGCTGTGGGGTCATGAGGAGCCTCACCTTACATTGCTGCGGGGTCATGAGGAGCCTCACCTTACATTACTGCGGGGTCATGAGGAGCGGCACCTTACATTACTGCGGGGTCATAAGCAGCACCTTACATTACTGCGGGGTCATGAGGAGCCTCACCTTACATTGCTGTGGGGTCATGAGGAGCAGCACCTTACATTACTGCGGGGTCATGAGGAGCGGCACCTTACATTACTGCGGGGTCATGAGGAGCGGCACCTTACATTACTGCGGGGTCATGAGGAGCGGCACCTTACATTACTGCGGGGTCATGAGGAGCGGCACCTTACATTGCTGCGGGGTCATGAGCGGCACCTTACATTACTGCGGGGTCATGAGGAGCGGCACCTTACATTACTGCGGGGTCATGAGCGGCACCTTACATTACTGCGGGGTCATGAGGAGCAGCACCTTACATTACTGCGGGGTCATGAGGAGCCTCACCTTACATTGCTGTGGGGTCATGAGGAGCAGCACCTTACATTACTGCGGGGTCATGAGGAGCGGCACCTTACATTACTGCGGGGTCATGAGGAGCCTCACCTTACATTGCTGCGGGGTCATGAGGAGCGGCACCTTACATTACTGCGGGGTCATGAGCAGCACCTTACATTACTGCGGGGTCATGAGGAGCCTCACCTTACATTGCTGTGGGGTCATGAGGAGCAGCACCTTACATTACTGCGGGGTCATGAGGAGCGGCACCTTACATTACTGCGGGGTCATGAGGAGCGGCACCTTACATTGCTGCGGGGTCATGAGGAGCCTCACCTTACATTGCTGCGGGGTCATGAGGAGCGGCACCTTACATTACTGCGGGGTCATGAGGAGCGGCACCTTACATTGCTGCGGGGTCATGAGGAGCCTCACCTTACATTGCTGCGGGGTCATGAGGAGCGGCACCTTACATTACTGCGGGGTCATGAGGAGCCTCACCTTACATTACTGCGGGGTCATGAGGAGCGGCACCTTACATTACTGCGGGGTCATGAGGAGCGGCACCTTACATTACTGCGGGGTCATGAGGAGCGGCACCTTACATTACTGCGGGGTCATGAGCAGCACCTTACATTACTGCGGGGTCATGAGGAGCCTCACCTTACATTGCTGTGGGGTCATGAGGAGCAGCACCTTACATTACTGCGGGGTCATGAGGAGCGGCACCTTACATTACTGCGGGGTCATGAGGAGCCTCACCTTACATTGCTGCGGGGTCATGAGGAGCGGCAACTTACATTACTGCGGGGTCATGAGCAGCACCTTACATTACTGCGGGGTCATGAGGAGCCTCACCTTACATTGCTGTGGGGTCATGAGGAGCAGCACCTTACATTACTGCGGAGTCATGAGGAGCGGCACCTTACATTGCTGCGGGGTCATGAGGAGCGGCACCTTACATTACTGCGGGGTCATGAGCAGCACCTTACATTACTGCGGGGTCATGAGGAGCGGCACCTTACATTGCTGCGGGGTCATGAGGAGCCTCACCTTACATTGCTGCGGGGTCATGAGGAGCCTCACCTTACATTGCTGCGGGGTCATGAGGAGCCTCACCTTACATTGCTGCGGGGTCATGAGGAGCCTCACCTTACATTGCTGCGGGGTCATGAGGAGCAGCACCTTACATTACTGCGGGGTCATGAGGAGCGGCACCTTACATTACTGCGGGGTCATGAGGAGCGGCACCTTACATTGCTGCGGGGTCATGAGGAGCGGCACCTTACATTACTGCGGGGTCATGAGGAGCAGCACCTTATATTACTACGGGGTCATGAGGAGCGGCACCTTACATTGCTGCGGGGTCATGAGGAGCGGCACCTTACATTGCTGCGGGGTCATGAGGAGCGGCACCTTACATTGCTGCGGGGTCATGAGGAGCCTCTCACCTTACATTGCTGCCGGGTCATGAGGAGCCTCTCACCTTACATTGCTGCGGGGTCATGAGGAGCCTCTCACCTTACATTGCTGCGGGGTCATGAGGAGCGGCACCTTACATTACTGCGGGGTCATGAGGAGCCTCACCTTACATTGCTGTGGGGTCATGAGGAGCAGCACCTTACATTACTGCGGGGTCATGAGGAGCGGCACCTTACATTACTGCGGGGTCATGAGGAGCCTCACCTTACATTGCTGCGGGGTCATGAGGAGCGGCACCTTACATTACTGCGGGGTCATGAGCAGCACCTTACATTACTGCGGGGTCATGAGGAGCCTCACCTTACATTGCTGTGGGGTCATGAGGAGCAGCACCTTACATTACTGCGGGGTCATGAGGAGCGGCACCTTACATTACTGCGGGGTCATGAGGAGCCTCACCTTACATTGCTGCGGGGTCATGAGGAGCGGCACCTTACATTACTGCGGGGTCATGAGCAGCACCTTACATTACTGCGGGGTCATGAGGAGCGGCACCTTACATTGCTGCAGGGTCATGAGGAGCGGCACCTTACATTGCTGCGGGGTCATGAGGAGCGGCACCTTACATTACTGCGGGGTCATGAGGAGCCTCACCTTACATTGCTGTGGGGTCATGAGGAGCAGCACCTTACATTACTGCGGGGTCATGAGGAGCGGCACCTTACATTACTGCGGGGTCATGAGGAGCGGCACCTTACATTGCTGCGGGGTCATGAGGAGCCTCACCTTACATTGCTGCGGGGTCATGAGGAGCGGCACCTTACATTACTGCGGGGTCATGAGGAGCGGCACCTTACATTGCTGCGGGGTCATGAGGAGCCTCACCTTACATTGCTGCGGGGTCATGAGGAGCGGCACCTTACATTACTGCGGGGTCATGAGGAGCCTCACCTTACATTACTGCGGGGTCATGAGGAGCGGCACCTTACATTACTGCGGGGTCATGAGGAGCAGCACCTTACATTACTGCGGGGTCATGAGGAGCGGCACCTTACATTACTGCGGGGTCATGAGGAGCCTCACCTTACATTGCTGCGGGGTCATGAGCGGCACCTTACATTACTGCGGGGTCATGAGCAGCACCTTACATTACTGCGGGGTCATGAGGAGCCTCACCTTACATTGCTGTGGGGTCATGAGGAGCAGCACCTTACATTACTGCGGGGTCATGAGGAGCGGCACCTTACATTGCTGCGGGGTCATGAGGAGCGGCACCTTACATTACTGCGGGGTCATGAGCAGCACCTTACATTACTGCGGGGTCATGAGGAGCGGCACCTTACATTGCTGCGGGGTCATGAGGAGCCTCACCTTACATTGCTGCGGGGTCATGAGGAGCCTCACCTTACATTGCTGCGGGGTCATGAGGAGCGGCACCTTACATTGCTGCGGGGTCATGAGGAGCCTCACCTTACATTGCTGCGGGGTCATGAGGAGCCTCACCTTACATTGCTGCGGGGTCATGAGGAGCGGCACCTTACATTACTGCGGGGTCATGAGGAGCGGCACCTTACATTGCTGCGGGGTCATGAGGAGCCTCACCTTACATTGCTGCGGGGTCATGAGGAGCGGCACCTTACATTACTGCGGGGTCATGAGGAGCGGCACCTTACATTGCTGCGGGGTCATGAGGAGCGGCACCTTACATTACTGCGGGGTCATGAGGAGCGGCACCTTACATTACTGCGGGGTCATGAGGAGCGGCACCTTACATTGCTGCGGGGTCATGAGGAGCGGCACCTTGCATTGCTGCGGGGTCATGAGGAGCGGCACCTTACATTACTGCGGGGTCATGAGGAGCGGCACCTTACATTACTGCGGGGTCATGAGGAGCGGCACCTTACATTGCTGCGGGGTCATGAGGAGCCTCACCTTACATTGCTGCGGGGTCATGAGGAGCGGCACCTTACATTACTGCGGGGTCATGAGGAGCGGCACCTTACATTGCTGCGGGGTCATGAGGAGCGGTACCTTACATTACTGCGGGGTCATGAGGAGCGGCACCTTACATTGCTGCGGGGTCATGAGGAGCGGCACCTTACATTGCTGCGGGGTCATGAGGAGCGGCACCTTACATTGCTGCGGGGTCATGAGGAGCGGCACCTTACATTGCTGCGGGGTCATGAGGAGCGGCACCTTACATTGCTGCGGGGTCATGAGGAGCCTCACCTTACATTGCTGCGGGGTCATGAGGAGCGGCACCTTACATTACTGCGGGGTCATGAGCAGCACCTTACATTACTGCGGGGTCATGAGGAGCCTCACCTTACATTGCTGTGGGGTCATGAGGAGCGGCACCTTACATTACTGCGGGGTCATGAGGAGCCTCACCTTACATTACTGCGGGGTCATGAGGAGCGGCACCTTACATTGCTGCGGGGCCATGAGGAGCCTCACCTTACATTGCTGCGGGGTCATGAGGAGCGGCACCTTACATTACTGCGGGGTCATGAGGAGCGGCACCTTACATTACTGCGGGGTCATGAGGAGTGGCACCTTACATTACTGCGGGGTCATGAGGAGCGGCACCTTACATTACTGCGGGGTCATGAGGAGCCTCACCTTACATTACTGCAGGGTCATGAGGAGCGGCACCTTACATTACTGCGGGGTGATGAGGAGCGGCACCTTACATTACTGCGGGGTCATGAGGAGTGGCACCTTACATTACTGCGGGGTCATGAGGAGCCTCACCTTACATTACTGCGGGGTCATGAGGAGCGGCACCTTACATTACTGTGGGGTCATGAGGAGCGGCACCTTACATTGCTGCGGGGTCATGAGGAGCGGCACCTTACATTACTGCGGGGGTCATGAGCAGCACCTTACATTACTGCGGGGTCATGAGGAGCCTCACCTTACATTGCTGTGGGGTCATGAGGAGCAGCACCTTACATTACTGCGGGGTCATGAGGAGCGGCACCTTACATTACTGCGGGGTCATGAGGAGCGGCACCTTACATTGCTGCGGGGTCATGAGGAGCCTCACCTTACATTGCTGCGGGGTCATGAGGAGCGGCACCTTACATTACTGCGGGGTCATGAGGAGCGGCACCTTACATTGCTGCGGGGTCATGAGGAGCCTCACCTTACATTGCTGCGGGGTCATGAGGAGCTGCACCTTACATTACTGCAGGGTCATGAGGAGCCTCACCTTACATTACTGCGGGGTCATGAGGAGCGGCACCTTACATTACTGCGGGGTCATGAGGAGCGGCACCTTACATTACTGCGGGGTCATGAGGAGCGGCACCTTACATTACTGCGGGGTCATGAGGAGCGGCACCTTACATTACTGCGGGGTCATGAGGAGCGGCACCTTACATTGCTGCGGGGTCATGAGGAGCGGCACCTTACATTACTGCGGGGTCATGAGTAGCGGCACCTTACATTACTGCGGGGTCATGAGGAGCGGCACCTTACATTGCTGCGGGGTCATGAGGAGCGGCACCTTACATTACTGCGGGGTCATGAGCAGCAACTTACATTACTGCGGGGTCATGAGGAGCCTCACCTTACATTGCTGTGGGGTCATGAGGAGCAGCACCTTACATTACTGCGGGGTCATGAGGAGCGGCACCTTACATTACTGCGGGGTCATGAGGAGCCTCACCTTACATTGCTGCGGGGTCATGAGGAGCGGCACCTTACATTACTGCGGGGTCATGAGGAGCCTCACCTTACATTGCTGTGGGGTCATGAGGAGCAGCACCTTACATTACTGCGGGGTCATGAGGAGCTGCACCTTACATTACTGCGGGGTCATGAGGAGCGGCACCTTACATTGCTGCGGGGTCATGAGGAGCCTCACCTTACATTGCTGCGGGGTCATGAGGAGCGGCACCTTACATTACTGCGGGATCATGAGGAGCGGCACCTTACATTGCTGCGGGGTCATGAGGAGCCTCACCTTACATTGCTGCGGGGTCATGAGGAGCGGCACCTTACATTACTGCGGGGTCATGAGGAGCTGCACCTTACATTACTGCGGGGTCATGAGGAGCGGCACCTTACATTACTGCGGGGTCATGAGGAGCGGCACCTTACATTACTGCGGGGTCATGAGGAGCGGCACCTTACGTTACTGTGGGGTCATGAGGAGCGGCACCTTACATTACTGCGGGGTCATGAGGAGCGGCACCTTACATTACTGCGGTGTCATGAGGAGCCTCACCTTACATTACTGCGGGGTCATGAGGAGCGGCACCTTACATTACTGTGGGGTCATGAGGAGCGGCACCTTACATTGCTGCGGGGTCATGAGGAGCGGCACCTTACCTTACTGCCGGGGTCATGAGCAGCACCTTACATTACTGCGGGGTCATGAGGAGCCTCACCTTACATTGCTGTGGGGTCATGAGGAGCAGCACCTTACATTACTGCGGGGTCATGAGGAGCGGCACCTTACATTACTGCGGGGTCATGAGGAGCGGCACCTTAAATTGCTGCGGGGTCATGAGGAGCCTCACCTTACATTGCTGCAGGGTCATGAGGAGCGGCACCTTACATTACTGCGGGGTCATGAGGAGCGGCACCTTACATTGCTGCGGGGTCATGAGGAGCCTCACCTTACATTGCTGCGGGGTCATGAGGAGCGGCACCTTACATTACTGCGGGGTCATGAGGAGCCTCACCTTACATTACTGCAGGGTCATGAGGAGCGGCACCTTACATTACTGCGGGGTCATGAGGAGCGGCACCTTACATTACTGCGGGGTCATGAGGAGCGGCACCTTACATTACTGCGGGGTCATGAGGAGCGGCACCTTACATTACTGCGGGGTCATGAGGAGCGGCACCTTACATTACTGCGGGGTCATGAGGAGCGGCACCTTACATTGCTGCGGGGTCATGAGGAGCGGCACCTTACATTGCTGCGGGGTCATGAGGAGCGGCACCTTACATTACTGCGGGGTCATGAGGTGCGGCACCTTACATTACTGCGGGGTAATGAGGAGCGGCACCTTACATTACTGTGGGGTCATGAGGAGCGGCACCTTACATTACTGCGGGGTCATGAGGAGCGGCACCTTACATTACTGCGGGGTCATGAGGAGCCTCACCTTATATTACTGCGGGGTCATGAGGAGCGGCACCTTAGATTACTGTGGGGTCATGAGGAGCGGCACCTTACATTGCTGCGGGGTCATGAGGAGCGGCACCTACATTGACATGCTGCAGCTTTATGGTGACCACAAAGATGCAGCCAAAAAAAAGCTGCAACGTGCAGACAGAAAAACTGAAATCTCATACACTTTGCTGGGGAAGGGAATGCATGCAGTTTTGGGACCAAAACTGCACCCAAAAAAACGCATCAAAAAACACAGTGTGCACAGAAGGCTTAAAGCCTGCTTTACATGTTACGATTCTGCATACGATATCGTATGCGATCGTAACCGCCCCCATCGTGTGTGCGGCACATTCAATTTTGTTGAATATGCCGCACAAACGATTAACCCCCGTCACACGTACTTACCCGTCCATACGACCTCAATATGGGCAGCGAACGTCCACTACCTGGAGTGGGAGGGATGTTCGGCGTCACATCGACGTCACGCGGCAGCCGGCCAATAGAAGCGGAGGGGTGGAGATGAGCGGGACGTAAACATTCCACCCACCTCCTTCCTTCCGCATTGCTGGCCGAGAGCCGCAGGACGCAGGTAAGATCTGTTCATCGTTCCCGTGGTGTCACACACTGCGATGTGTGCTACCCCGGGTACGATGAACAACCTGACGTTCAATTCATGAGGAATGAACGACGTGCGTGCGATGAACATTTTACCGTTCATTCGCAATCGCATGTAGCTGTTACACACTACAATGTACCTTACAATGCCGGATGTGCGTCACTTACGACATGACCCTGCCGACACATCATAAGATATATTGTAGTGTGTAAAGCGGGCTTTAGACATCTTGTATGGTCAAGTGAACACTAACTAGTTCAATATATGGTCCAGAAATAACCAAAATGGTTAAGTGGTGGTGTGCAGTTTAAAAATGGAAATGCATGTAACAATCAATATGGAAATAAATCCAAGTTGATCCCTCAAATGCCACAATAAAATTTATTGTCTATAGCCACTACCGAAATAACTGGGGCCTCATTTATTAAAATTGCCTCACAGTAAGATCAGTCTAGTTGTCTATAGTAACCAGAATGCAGCCATTATAGCTGCTGAAATAAAGTGAAAGCTGGGCTCTGACTGGTTGCTATAGAAAACTAGAACAGTCTGACTGTGAGGCAGTTTTCATAACTCGTTGTGTGCACATACCCTTAATCCAAAAGCTAAAAAAGCAAAACGGTCTCAAACTGCTGAGGCAAGTGAACAATGCGTGTCCCAGCTTGAAAGAAAACGAAGAGTAAATTTTAATATTTGACCCCTTTACAACTAAGGACGTAATGGTACATCCTTTGTCGCCTCCCTCCGATTACAGTGGGCAGCGGTGGTGAGCCCGCAGTGAGCCCGCAGTAAGCCCCACACATCTCTGCTGATCTGATCAGCGGAGATGTGTGCCTAACAGGTGCAGGTGGATCGAAGATCTGCCCGCACCTGTTAACCCTTTAGATCACGCTGTCAAATACTGACAGTCCGATTTAAATGGGCACAGTGGGGGGGGCGTGGCTGACCATGGTGGCATGAGGAAGCATTCTCCAGAGCCCCTGCTGCATCCACAGAAATCCACCGGCATTCATCCCTCAATATGGGCAAACCTTCCAAAAATACCAGGTGTCGGTCCTCCTCCGGCTAATAAGGGAGACATCGAGCCCTACTGACCCATTTGGGTCCCCCTCAGCAAGTGGCCCCGGCTTTCCCACCGGCGCCACCATTACTAGATTTACCACAAAACCCGCCAGCCTCAGGATCTTCAGGAGGTGATGCCCAGGAGAGGTCTCCATCACAGCAGCAGTCCAGCGTGGGCTCTCAGGTGCGTGGGAGCGGGCTCTTGTCCCGGCGACGGTCCGGGAGAGATGAAGGCCTTGGCATCCCAAGATGGCGGCCCCCTGTATGCAGGCTTCCCGCTGAGTGCTGCAGCGCCTGCACCCCTTCAGAAGAGGAGTCTCTCCCAGGCAGCGCTGTCCTCTCAGGCTCAGATCGGGTCTGACAGCATGCTGATCCGTGGGGCTGTGGAGGTATTGCGGAACGCTGTCCCTGCTGCTATAGCAGGGCAGAGGCAGAATGCTGATGGCGGCACTACATCATCACCGGCAGCAGGAGCACGCTGGTTGACGCCTGATAGGTCGGTGGCGGCCTACTCGGACGCATGGGCTCTCTCATCCATAAAAGGGGGTCCGCAGACGCCTGTTCCTGGGACTGCGGGGACACGGGGGAAGGGAGATATCCTCATGCAGCCTGCTGTCCTCAGATTCCTGCATTATAGACCTGCAGGAGAGGGAGAACTTGGAAAGATTGCCACTCTTCCTATCTCCCCCCTCATTACATGGAAAAAAATCTCCAGTAGTCACTTCTCTTCAGAGGACCATGTGTGCTCCAGCCTCTGTCCTGAACCCGCAGTGTTCCCACTTTCTGCCTGGTACTCAGGAATCATGGTCTGACCCCCCCCCCACCCCCTCAATGCGAGTCAGGCGGAATCTCCATCTCGTTGGTCGACAGGGTCCTCCTGGCTGTCCGCCTCTTCCCACCGCGAGTGGCAAAAGACACTCTGGGTATGGGCGTCGCCGCCCTTGCTGGGGTCCGGAGCAGCAGTTGGGGCCCCGGGTAGCGCTCAGGGTCATAGCCTTCCACTCGACACTGCCCCTGATGACATCCGAGCTGACCTTCAGTGCCTTAGCCGAGACAAGGTGCCCTGTCATACAAGCCTAGACGAATGAAGACCAGCCACGCTGGCGGACCTCTGAATGCTATTACAGTCCCTTCCTACCAAACAAGATATAACAAAGATTGCATCTCAGATCGTCTCAGGTAAACAAGAATTTGCGCAATTCCGCTCTGATCTTAAAGAACTTTTATCAAGGGTTGACTCCCTGACCCAATCTCAGGACTCATCAACCATAACAATTCAGTCGCTGATGGAAACGGTGTCCCGGCACGTCTCCCAAATACAAGATCTCCAATCAAATTTAGATGACCTTGAAAATAGAAATAGAAGGAATAACCTCCAAATCAGGGGCTTGCCAGTCTATCAATAATGTGGACATTCCATCTGACCTCACTTCCATTTTTAATGGTTTACTGAAGCGCCCTTCTGAATCATTCATTGAATTAGATAGGGCCGTGTTCGGGTCCAGGGGGAACTCCGCCCCCTGGACCCGAACAACCCCCAGCCAAGAGATGTATTCTGCCGGGTTCACTCTTTTACACTCAAAGAAACCATCCTACAAGCAGCACGAAAGAAGCAATCCCTCTCCTATAGGGGTCAGCCTATCTGGATCATGCCAGACCTATCCCGCTACACCCTAACTCAAAGATCTGCTCTCAGACCATTACTTTATCTACTGCGGAATAAGGAGATACCCTTCCGTTGGGGGTTTCCTTTCTCCTTGACGGTTCGAAGAGACTCACATTCTCATATCCTGCGGTCACCGGGGGGATCTGCCGGGCTTTCTGGAGGGCCTGACATTACCCACCTCCTCCTTGCCGGACTGGGTAACGATTCTGAAAGACGGGGTGGGCCTAGGCAAGACAACTCCCAGATCCTCGACTCATCATTCTCCAGGTCTCTCACCAAGGGACCGTTCAAAGACCGGCGGGGGAAATCCCCCAACCACTGGACGTCGCATAACACCATAATCAACATACATAACTGAGTCATCATGGTTCCTACTTGGTCCTCTGTCCTGGACGCTTGGAGAGATCTGTCGTTAGATTTGATCTGTTCGCCATCTCCGTCGAAGGACCTTGAACACTTGTTCCCTTCCGTCTCTTGCATGATTGCTGGTTGACTCGGGTGGGACCTTCTCTTGCCGTTACCAGGTCCCTTGCTTACTGTATTTTACATATTTCCTTTCCATTTCTTAGACTGAACATGTTATGATTCACGATGTCATAGGAGCGGTTTCTCTAAAGGCCCTGTCACACACAGAGAAATCTGCGGTAGATTTGTGGTTGCAGTGAAATTGTGGACAATCTGTGCCAGGTTTGTGGCTGTGTACAAATGGAACAATATGTCCATGATTTCACTGCAACCACAGATCTGCCAAAGATTTATCTCTGCGTGTGACGGGGCCTTAAGCCCATAGAGTTTACTTTATTTGCATTTGCTGGTGGTGATATTATATCATCGTTATAGGTTTGTTTTGTTTTTTTGGGAGCTCAAATGTTTCCTTACTGTATGATTGGCCATACTTCTCCCTACATAGATTTGGAGCCTCTGTACTGCCCTGCGAGGTTGCGCAAGCTCCTGTTATACGTTTGTAATCTGTTAGTTCCCTTTTACAGAGGCTATACCTCTGTCTCTTGGTTCTCTTACTTTTCGCTGCTCTAATCTATTTCTCTTAAGGCCCAATCACACACAGAGATAAATCTTTGGCAGATCTGTGGTTGCAGTGAAATCATGGACATATTGTTCCATTTGTACACAGCCACAAACCTGGCACTGATTGTGCACAATTTCACTGCAACCACAGATCTGCCGCAGATTTATCTCTGTGTGTGACAGGGCCTTTAGGGTATGTTCACACATCAGGTTTTTGCTGTGCGGCACAATCCGGCGCTTTTCTGAAAAACCGGATACGGCGACAGCTTTTTTTTCCCCATAGACTTTCATTAGCGCCGGATTGTGCCGCATGGCCGAGCGTTCTCTCCGTTTTTTGCCAGATGCGGCGTAATTGTCTGATCCGGCGGCTGGAAAAAACGCAGACCTAGACGTTTTTGTGTCATGAGACAAATCGCATCCCGCCGATGCGGTGTAATGTATAATGGCAGTCTATAGATGATGGATCCGGCGGGATGCAGCAAAAAATGGATTACATGGACGGATCCGTTTTTTTAAACTGAGCATGCTCAAACTGGCACAACACAGCTATATAAAGCTATGTAGCTCCTCCATTGCAGAAAAAAAAAAAAAGATTAAAAATAGAAATATTAAACTTGTTCCAAAACTTTTGTATTTGGTGTGTCATTTTAAGGTAACTTTACATGATTGGGTTATTTCTCAAAGGAAAGCACCTATGGTACTTTGGCGGTCTTTGTTAAAAAAACATGGTGTATACAAATGGGGAAAATGTATTTATTTATTTTTTAATTAAGGGTTTTTTAAACCTTACATATGTGTTATATATGTAATAAAAGGGGGGATTGAGGGATTTAACCCTTTCACGACCAGCCGATTTTTCGCTTTCAGGTTTTTTTTTCCCCATTCATAACTTTTTTATTTTTTAGTCAATATGGTCATGTGAGGCCTCATTTTTTGAGAAACGAGCTGTACTTTTAAATGAAACCATAGTTTTAACATATAGTGTACTGAAAAATGGCAAAAAAATTCCAAATGCAGAAAAATTGCAAAAAAAGTGCGATAGCACTATTGTTTTTGAGATATTTTATTCACTGTGTTCACTATATGGTAAAACTGCTGTGTGGGTGTGATGCTTCAGGTCAGTGTGAGTTCGTAGACACCAAACATGTATAGGTTTAGGGTTAAAAAAAAAAATCACAAAAAAACTAATCCGGCAAAAAACAGACAGAAAACCGGATGTGCCAGATGAAAAAAAAATGTATGCACCTGATCCATTTTTACCAGATCCGGTATGCTGGATCCGGCAAAAAACGGATCAGGTGCATCCGTTTTTTCACAAATGTTTCCGGATCCGTTGCGGGACACAAACGCCGAATTCTGCCTGACTGAAAAAAACTGATGTGTGAACTTAGCCTTACCTCCATTTTTTGCACGGGTCCCTTTCCACAACGAACTCAGAACGAATGATGGAATTAAAAAGCTCTTAACGCCAAAGGCCTGAATACTCCAGAAAACCTGCGCAAATCCTGCATTTTCATCGTAGAAAAGTACATATGTTTTCAGGAAACTCACTTTAACCCCTGCTGTTCTGTTCGGGTCATAGTGACCCGTAGACAATTTTTCTTTGTCGCTCCATTGGGAGACCCAGACAATTGGGTGTATAGCTTCTGCCTCCGGAGGCCACACAAAGTATTACACTTTAAAAAGTGTAACCCCTCCCCTCTGCCTATACACCCTCCCGTGCATCACGGGCTCCTCAGTTTTATGCTTTGTGTTGAAGGAGGCACATATTCACTCATGCTCCCATTTTAGTCAGCATCAGCTGCTGATTGTATCGGATGGAAGAAAAGAGGGCCCCAGGGCTCCCGGCATGCTCCCTTCTCACCCCACTAAGTCGGCGGTGCTGCTAAGGTTGAGGTACCCATTGCGGGTACAAAGGCTGGAGCCACATGCCGTTTTCCTTCCCCATCCCTTAGAGGCTCTGG
Organism: Anomaloglossus baeobatrachus; assembly: GCF_048569485.1. Lineage (NCBI taxonomy): Eukaryota > Metazoa > Chordata > Amphibia > Anura > Aromobatidae > Anomaloglossus > Anomaloglossus baeobatrachus. The sequence goes on along the minus strand of NC_134357.1, from coordinate 351,140,903 downwards.
GAGAAGTGGGATCCTAACCGGTCATCCATTCACTGGGACCGGGCCCCATCCGCAGCCCCTGAGGGAATCTGTCGGACAGGAGACTTGGTATCATCAGGGACAGGGCCCTGCATCTAAAAGGTACTCTGTGTCCCCTTGGGGACGGCGCATGGAGCGCTTGGGTCACAGACGCTGCAGCGCCTGCTGTATTTTTGTGACGACCGGGACTACCGCGCCGACCGCGCCTGTTTGCCGGCCGCGGCATTAAATTTAGTCCCCGGCTTCATGCGGCCTAGTACCATAACTCCCGCCCCCGGGCCTGCCAGTCAGGGGTAAGGGCGGGACGGTCGACCTGACGTCGACAGTGAGGGCTGGAGCATACTTTAGGTGTCCTCCTCCCCCCTCACTGATCACTGTGGGGCACCAGATTCCCGCACTTTATTAACGCCGCCCACGGCTCCCTCCTCCCCTGAGAGCTCCGGCAGCCATTTTTACAACTCATTCTGCCGGTGGAGGATTTCAGGACGAGCTCTACAGCTCTGGGAGGCCCAAGGCAGGGAATCTGGTGGACACACAACCGCTTTGGGCGGTCGGTAAGCCACACCGGTCACCCGGTGCTGGTCCCCCCAGGGTGCCGAAGTGTATACATATATACATATTTGTATACATTTTCTCGGTTCGGCCGCATTGTTTTTGCTTTTGGCTATATACCCTCAGTGATCGCTCTCCTAGGAGACAACAGCATGTCGTTCACAAGGAGCAAGGGTGCCAAGACACAGGGTTATTTTGCAACCTGTACCTCTTGTGCGGCTATGTTACCTGCAGGTTCCACCTACCCTCACTGTGAGCAATGCTCGGCCCCTGTTGCACTCGCTCAGCCGGAGCCTCGGGCACTGGTGGGACCCTCGGCTCAGGTAGAACCGCCGGCTGCCCCTATCCAGGTGGCAGGGACAGAGTTTGCAGTTTTGGCTGAGAAACTCTCTGAGTCGCTTTCACAATCCATGGCTCAGTCTATGGACAGATGGTCTGCTAAGATACTAGAAGCCTTGCAGTCCAGACCGGTCCTTACACAGGCCCCGGGCACTGTAGGATCATCGCCCCCAGGCCCCTCTCGGGCTGCGCCGCAGTGTGCTCCTGGGGTGGCACCTAGGTCTCACGGGGAGGACTCCGGCACGGACCGCAGTCCCAGATCGGCTAAGCGGGCTCGCTGGGAATCTTCACCGACTTCATCACGCTGTTCGGGGTCTCAGCTTGATGACTCTCTGGAGGATGAAGCGGATGTCGCAGCTCAGGGCTCTGACCCTGACGTTGCTCTCAATCTTGATACACCTGAAGGGGACGCCATAGTAAATGACCTTATAGCGTCCATCAACCAGGTGCTAGATCTCTCTCCCCCAACTCCACTTATAGAGGAGTCGGATTCGCAGCAGGAAAAGCACCAGTTTAGGTTTCCCAAACGTACACGGAGTGCGTTTTTCGATCACTCTAACTTCAGAGAGGCTGTCCAGAAGCACAGAGCATTTCCGGACAAGCGCTTTACTAAGCGCCTTAATGACACACGTTACCCCTTCCCCTCTGACGTAGTTAAGGGTTGGGCTCAATGTCCCAAGGTGGATCCTCCAGTCGGGTGGATCATCAATTTCCCAAAGTCAAAACAGACACCGACCCAATCACTGACTTACCTCGGGATGGAGTTTCATACTCTCTCAGCGATAGTCAAGCTACCGCTGGACAAACAGCGTTCGCTGCAGACAGGGGTGCACTCTCTTCTTCGCGCCCAGTCACACCCCTTGAGGTGCCTCATGCACTTCCTGAGGAAGATGGTGGCAGCAATGGAGGCAGTCCCCTTTGCGCAGTTTCATCTGCGTCCACTCCAATGGGACATTCTCCGCAAATGGGACAGCAGGTCGACGTCCCTGGACAGGAACGTCTCTCTTTCCCTGGCAGCCAAAACCTCTCTTCAGTGGTGGCTTCTTCCCACTTCTCTGTTGAAGGGAAAATCCTTCCTGCCCCCATCCTGGGCTGTGGTCACGACGGATGCGAGTCTGTCAGGGTGGGGAGCGGTTTTTCTCCACCACAGGGCTCAGGGAACCTGGACTCCGACAGAGTCCTCCCTTCAGATCAATGTTCTGGAGATAAGGGCAGTGTATCTAGCCCTGAAGGCGTTTCATCGGTGGCTGGAGGGCAGGCAGATCCGCATACAGTCGGACAACGCCACGGCGGTCGCGTACATCAACCACCAGGGCGGCACGCGCAGCCGTCAAGCCTTCCAAGAAGTTCGGCGGATTCTGCTGTGGGCGGAGGCCACAGCCTCCACCATCTCCGCAGTTCACATCCTGGGCGTAGAAAACTGGGAAGCAGACTTTCTCAGTCGCCAGGGCATGGACGCAGGGGAATGGTCTCTTCACCCGGACGTGTTTCAAGAGATCTGTTGCCGCTGGGGAACGCCGGACGTCGATCTCATGGCGTCTCGGCACAACAACAAAGTCCCGGCATTCATGGCACGGTCTCAAGATCACAGAGCTCTGGCGGCAGACGCATTAGTTCAGGATTGGTCGCAGTTTTGACTACCTTATGTGTTTCCTCCTCTGGCAATGCTGCCCAGAGTGTTACGCAAGATCAGGTCCGACTGCCGCCGCGCCATCCTCGTCGCTCCAGACTGGCCGAGGAGGTCGTGGTACCCGGATCTGTGGCACCTCACGGTGGGTCAACCGTGGGCACTCCCAGACCGACCAGACTTGCTGTCTCAAGGGCCATTTTTCCATCTGAATTCTGCGGCCCTCAACCTGACTGTGTGGCCATTGAGTCTTGGCTCCTAGCGTCCTCAGGGTTATCTCAAGATGTCATTGCCACTATGAGACAGGCCAGGAAACCAACGTCCGCCAAGATCTATCACAGGGCTTGGAGGATCTTCTTATCCTGGTGCTCTGATAAGGGTTTTACCCCCTGGCCCTTTGCCTTACCCACTTTTCTTTCCTTCCTTCAATCCGGAATGGACAAGGGTTTGTCTCTCGGCTCTCTCAAGGGACAAGTTTCGGCGCTTTCCGTGTTTTTTCAAAAGCGTCTAGCCAGACTTCCGCAGGTCCGCACGTTCCTGCAGGGAGTTTGCCACATAGTCCCACCTTACAAGCGGCCGCTGGAACCTTGGGATCTTAACAGAGTGCTAAGGGCTCTTCAGAAACCACCTTTCGAGCCGCTGCGGGATGTCTCTCTATCACGTCTTTCGCAGAAGGTGGCTTTTCTAGTGGCGGTTACATCGCTCCGTAGAGTGTCGGAGCTAGCAGCGTTGTCATGCAAAGCCCCCTTCCTGGTTTTTCACCAGGATAAGGTGGTTCTGCGTCCGGTCCCGGAATTCCTCCCTAAGGTGGCATCCCCTTTTCATCTCAATCAGGATATCTCCTTACCTTCATTTTGCCCTCATCCAGTTCACCAATGTGAAAAGGATTTGCACTTGTTAGATCTAGTGAGAGCACTCCGGCTCTACGTGTCTCGCACGGCGCCCCTGCGCCGTTCAGATGCGCTCTTTGTCCTTGTCGCTGGCCAGCGTAAAGGGTCGCAGGCGTCCAAGTCAACCTTGGCTCGGTGGATCAAGGAACCGATTGTTGAAGCCTACCGTTCTTCTGGGCTTCCGGTTCCTTCAGGGCTGAAAGCCCATTCTTTCAGAGCCGTGGGTGCGTCCTGGGCATTGCGGCACCAGGCTACGGCTCAGCAGGTGTGTCAGGCGGCTACCTGGTCTAGTCTGCACACTTTCACGAAACACTATCAGGTGCATACCTATGCTTCGGCAGATGCCAGCCTAGGTAGGCGAGTCCTTCAGGCGGCGGTTGCCCACCTGTAAGAGGGGGCCGTTTTCGGCTCTTTTTATCGAGGTATTCTTTTACCCACCCAGGGACTGCTCTTGGACGTCCCAATTGTCTGGGTCTCCCAATGGAGCGACAAAGAAGAAGGGAATTTTGTTTACTAATCGTAAATTCCTTTTCTTCTAGCTCCTATTGGGAGACCCAGCACCCGCCCCTGTTCCCTTCGGGCTTTTGTTCTTTTGTGTACACATGTTGTTCATGTTGAATTGTTCCTTTGGTTCATAGTTTCAGTTCTCCGAACATCCTTCGGATTGAATTTACCTTAGACCAATTTATAAGTTTCCTCCTTCCTGCTTTTGCACCAAAACTGAGGAGCCCGTGATCCACGGGAGGGTGTATAGGCAGAGGGGAGGGGTTACACTTTTTAAAGTGTAATACTTTGTGTGGCCTCCGGAGGCAGAAGCTATACACCCAATTGTCTGGGTCTCCCAATAGGAGCTAGAAGAAAAGGAATTTACGGTAAGTAAACAAAATTCCCTTCTTTGTGGCCCTGTAGATATTTTTCTATAAGTTTCTAAAACTTGAGGTTACTTGACTTTTCCTCATTTGGGGGGATCTATCTAGGAGTATTTTTTTTTTTGTGTTTACTTTTAGCTACATGCCGATTTGTACACTTGTCGTGTTCGGGTCATAGTGACCCGGCATAATCATTTACAGCTGTGAGGCCATATTTTCAGTGAAATAAAAGAGTTATAACCTCAGTTGGGTCTATTTATTGCATCTACTATTGTATAACAATTTATTTCCTAAATTATTTCAATGGGGTTGTACACACGATCTGCCGGGTGTATGCATGGAGATCTGCACACCATAAAAATGGCTTTATATTGATTATTTTGGTACTCAGTCTATACTAAAATGTAGAGCGCATCCAGAGAGATCACAAGGTGTGCACTACACGTGTATATTCATTCTGCGCAGAACGCGCTGTGTAAGATGGCCTTATTTTGTAAAGCTACGCTCTAAAGGCCTCCAAATGAATTTTTTTGCTAAGCAAGTCTGTCTTACTGGCTTATCTCCTTGTTTTCAGAAGAGTTCTTATCTTCTCTGCTCTTATTTATGGTTTGGGTTTTTTTACCACATATGTGTAGTTTGCTATTTTTTGTTTTGCTTATTTCTAATTTTTTTTCTGAATGAAAAGAAAAAAAAAAGATTTCAATTTAAGTTTTCTTTTTTTTTATTTCCAAACATGTTCCCATACAATCTAGTAAGCAAAGGTATAAAAATAATTGAGTTAGAGTATCTAAAATCAAGATTTAATAAACCGGGTCATAGTGACCCAGGAGCAATACAAGTGTATAGTACATGGGAACAGAACAGCAGGGTTAAGGACAATCATGCTCCCACACATAAACATTACACTAGTTGGCATTTCTCAAGTAACCCCATCACCAGGTCCAAGGGTGTAGCAATTGCCATCCACAAATTTCTACCCCACAAATTCCTACTCCACCAAATCGTCTGATGCATGGTAGATAAAGATGCGAGATACAGTGCTATGCAGAGGTTTGAGCACCACTGGCCAAAATTACTGTTATTGTGAACAGTTAATCAAGTTGAAAATGAAATGATCTCTAAAAGGCATAAAGTTAAAGATGACACTTTTCCTTTATATTTTAGGTAAGAGCAAAATAAAATATTTTCATCTTTAACATTTTAAAAACTACAAAAATGAAAATGGGCCAATGCAAAAGTTTGAACACCCTTGGAGATTTGTGTGCTCAGATAACTTTGACTATCACTTCAGACCTTAATTAGCCTGTTAGGTTTGTGGCTTGTTCATTATCATAGTTAGGAAAGGGCAGGTGATGCAAATTTCACAGCTTTATAAAAACCCAGCTTCCTCTAACCTTGTGCAAATAAAACAACAGCCATGGGTTTTTCAAAGCAGCTGCCTAGCACTCTGAAAAGCCCACAAAGCAGAAGAAAGCTAGAAGAAAATAGCAAAGCGTTTTCAAGTTGCTCTTTCCTCAGTTCGAAAAGTAATTCAGAAATGGCACTTACAGAAACAGTGGAGGTCAGGATAAGGTCTGGAAAACCAAGCAAAATTTCTGTGAGAGCAGCTCGTAGGATTGTTAAAGTGGCAAATCAGAACCTTCACTTCAGTGTAAAAGTCCTTCAGGAAGATTTAGCAGACTCTGGAGTTGTGGTACATTGTTCTACTGTTCAGAGACACCTACAGAAAAATGGCCTTCATGGAAGAGTCATCTGAAGAAAGCCTCTCCTGCGTCCTAACCATAAAATTTAGAATCAGAAGTATGCAAAATAACATCTAAAAAAGACTGATGTATTTTGGAAACAAGTCGTGTTAACTGATGAGGTTAAAATAGAACTCCTTGGCCACAATTATCAAACCAAATGTTTGGGAAAAAAAGGAGACAGAATGTCATGACAAGAACATCTCGACAACCATTAAGCATGGGGGAGTATTAATCATGCTTTGGGTTGTGTTCTATCCAATGGCACTGGGAACATTTCACAGGTAGAGGGAGGAATGGATTCAATTAAAGTTTAACATTCTTCAAGTAAACATAACACCATCTGTAAAAAAGCTGAAGTTGAAAAGAGGATGACTTCTACAAATGGATAAGGATCCTAAACACAATTCAAAATCCACATTAGCCTATGTCAAAAGGTACAAGCTGAAGGTTTTACAATGGCCCTCACAGTCCCCTGATCTGAACATCATTGAAAATCTGTGGCTAGACCGCAAAAGAGCAGTGCATGCAAGAGGACCCAGGAATCTTACAGAACAAGACGACTTTTCCAAGGAAGAAAGCATGAAAATCCCTCAAACAAGAATTGAAAGACTCTTGGCTGGCCACAAAAACATTTACAAGCTTTGATACTTGCCAAAGGGGGTGCTGCAGGGTACTAACAATGCAGGGTACCCAATATTTTGCATTGGCCAACTTTATATTTTCTTGTGAATTTAAAAATGTAAAAAATATATATATATATATATATTTTTTTTTGTCTAAAATGCAGAGGATATGTGTTATCCTTAACTTTATGGCTTTTACAGATAATTTCATCTTCAACTTGCTTAATTGTTCAGAATATCAGTAAACTTGACCAGGGGTGCTCAAACTTTTGCATGCCACTGTATATCATCCTCTCAGTGTCCATTGAAGGACAAATTATCACATTTATCAATGTATACGCCCCAAACCAGGGACAAGCTGACTTCATATCGAATCTGGTAGATATAGTATCTCCCTTGGTGCAGGGCACTACAATTCTGTGTGGGGATCTTAATCTCACCATGGACCCGGTTCTTGGCAACTCTTAAGAGAAAATCAGATTTGTCCTACATATCTATCAGATATGTTAAAAGAGCACTCCTCAGGTTACAATTATGTGACTCCTGGAGACTCCAACATCTGGCCAATAGGGACTACACTTTTTACTCTACCCCTCACGACTCCTGCAGCAGGCTTAATTACATCATGGTCCAGCACTCTGCCCTTCCCTGGCTGTCTCACCTCTATTGAAAACATTTTGTGGTCTGATCACGCCCCGATCTATTGCTCACTAATGATACCCTCCCTCCCGGGGACTGTACGATCCTGGCGCCTTAACGAATCCCTATTATCAAATCCTACCTGTCTGTCCGACATTCAATCTTTCATGTCTGATCACTCCTCTGACCTGACCGCGCCAATTTTCAAATGGGAAACCCTCAAGTGCGTTTTGAGAGGGATTTTCATCAATCATGGCTCTCATATTAAAAAGAACAGAGCCCAGGCCCTAAGTTCTGCCCTCCAAAATATTACTAAACTAGAACTAGCTCATAAACAAGCTCTTTCCACAGAGACCCTTCGGGACCTACTTAAAGCTAGGTTAGAGGTAAAACTGCTTCTGAACAGCTCTTATAAAAGGTATCTTCAGGTTGGACGTAGCCGTTTTTATGAATTTGGAAACAAACCCGGGAGGATGCTTGTGAGAGCAGTGAATTCAAAATGCACCCAGAATTTCATTCCATGTATCAAAAACTTTAATGATTCCATGGTCCACACCACTACTGAGATATCGGAAACTTTCCGGTTATACGACTTGAAATTATATAATCTTCCCCCTCTGGCGTGCCCCTCCACACCGCTACCATCCCATTCAAGCCTTTGGGTCCGGAGGTTATGTCAGAGTTGGAGGTACCTTTTGGCCTCACGGAGTTAATAGGAATAATATCAGACCTCCCCGGAAACAAGAGCCCGGGCCCAGATGGTTTCACTGGGAAATTTTACAAAACATTATCCGTTCTATCCCCGCTGAGGCTGGAAGTGTTCAATTCCATCTCTGACTCCTCATCGTTCCTCCCTCATACTAAAATTGTCCATGTTGCAGTCATTCCCAAGCCAGGGAAGGACCCACACTCCTGCAAAGGTTACCAGCCAATTTCCCTCCTTAATATTGAACTGAAGATTTTTGCTAAATTAATTGCAAACAGATTAAATCCCCCTACTCCCATCCTTAATCCATCCCGATCAAGTTAGCTTTGTCCCAGGTAGGGATTGACGAGGTAAATGGGTGCAGTGGGGATCGTGCTGTTCCCTGCTGCCATCGGTGGCCACATGACGTGATCATGAGGCGCCAATGTGTTACCATGGTAGTGTGGGGTCAGCTGATGGCCCCTGACACTACCATGACGAACTTCCTGTGAAAGCAAACAGAACGCCAGCACTCACAGGAATGCTGCATTTCTGCTAATCAGAGCGATGCTGGTCTAATCAGCAGAAATTAACAAGCAATCAGACTGTGCAGTGATAAAGTCCCTTAGGGGGACTAGTAAAATAAATAAATAAAAAAAAAAGTTTAAAAACATGAAAAAATAAAAAACGTCAAATCACCCCCTTTTCACCCCATTGAAAATAAAACAGTTAAAAAAATAAAAAATATACACATTTGGTATCGCCGAGTTCAGAAATGCCTGATTATCAAAATGTAAAATCAATTAATCTGATTGGTACATGGCGTGGAGAGAATAAATTCCAAACGCCAAAATTACGTTTTATTTTGGTTGCTGCAAAAAGTTTTTTAAATGTAATGACAGGTGATCAAGATGGCGCATCTGAAAAAAAAATGGTATAATTAAAAACGTCAGCACAAGTTGCAAAAAATAAGCCCAAACCCCAACCCCAGATCCCAAAAAATGAGAATGCTATGGGTCACAGAATATGACGACAAAAGCGCTGCTCTTTTTCTGAACTTTTTTTAACCTTTTAGATACAAAAGGCTGCTGATAAGTCTTTGGCTTTACCCAGAAAGAAACGAGATAAGATGATTAAACGTTACATTTATTCCACACTCTCCACTGATGTCAACACACTTCTTACATCGGTATTCCAAGTTATGTAAGCCTAGCAAAAAGAAGAATTTCGGTTGCGCTTCAAACCAGGCATCTGTTGCAGCCATGGCATCAGAAATGGTGTGAAATTTGGTACCCTTGAGGTGTTTCTTCAGGTTTGGAAACATGATAGTCGGAGGGAGCTAGATCTAGTTAATAAAGTGGGTGGTCAACCACCGGAAAGCCCAGCTCTGCAAGTTTTGCTGTGATCGCTTGTGCAGTGTGAGTGAAGGCATTGTTTTGCAGGACCAATTTTAATTAAACAGCTTGCCGCAACTTTTGGTCTTCAAGGCTACCTTCAATTGGTCCAAAAGTTCAATGTAATACCTTGCATTGATGGTGGAACCCTTTTGAAGGTAGTCCAGTAGCAGCATGCCCTCCGTATCCCAGAACACAGATGCCATCACCTTAGTGGCTGATATTTGCACCCTGAACTTCTTTGGATGAGGAGAACCACTGTGCCTCCACTCTTTTGACTGCTCCTTGTTTTCAGGGTCATACAAATAAATCCAGGTCTCATCCATAGTGATCAGTCGATCCAAGAACTTCTTATCAGTCTGGAAACACTGACAAATGGACCGGGAAGTTTTCACTCGCATGCTTCTCAGATTTGTCATGTCTGCACCAAAACAAGTATACACCATATAAGTATGATGCATTTAATTAGGCCGAATTATTATTATTATTATGATGCCCTTGGTCATCTATCATCACTTCTCTGCCATCATCTAATCATCATGTCTATCTTCCCACAGGTATATGTAATCAGGCACCCTACTTTCCCATGAACTGATCTTTCTCTATGCTGCTTGGCTAAAATCTGGTATGTGTAATCAGGCACCCTACTTCCCAATTAATCTGACCTGTTCTTTCTTTGCTTCGATATCTCTGTGGTGTGCTCCAGCTTCTCACTGTGACCTCCCCCCTGTTCCCCACCTTCTTTTTATGACCTTTGTTTACTCTGCCTATGTAATGTTACATCTGGTTTCTTTGATTGAGTGACCAAGAGGTCTTGTTGCACCCCACCCCTTCACAGCTGATTGCACTTGTACCGCCCCGAGGCTCGGCCGGCTGCCGAGCCGCTCGGATCTGTGCTCGTCGGTGGGTGGCTCAAGCTCCTCCCGGACCCGGGAGTCACGTCGCTCTGAAGGGAAGCTGGTGCTACATGTAGGGATTTCGGTGGGGAAGGTTCACGGCCGAGGCCGTGGCGTTTAGGGATGCAAGTTCTTGACGCCACCCACGGGTTGTGGTGAATGTGGACACCACCGCTGCCGTTGACTAGGCTTCCGGGGACAGTGTTATGCAGCCTGGTGTAGACTCCTCCGTGGGCAGTGGGTGATGGTCCCGGGGCCTGGTGGTTGCGAGGTACGGGCGGGATGGTGCGGTACGCCGCGTGGCTCGAGGGCACCGTTGTACTCACTATGACAGATACACCGGAGTCTCTGCTAAACCAAAAAGGATGGTGGTCGGTGCCCGCAGCCGGCTGCGCTTTTCCCCTCAGGTTGATGGTTCCCGCCTTTGTCCTGCACCTCTTTGGTAGAACTTGACTGCCTATGCTTCAGCAACGGTAGTCTGCTCCCCGACTTTTTATGTGTCGGGGAACCCGTTTGCCCGCAAGTGCTGGCCTGTGGGATCTCTCTGCCTGTGCGGTGGTTTTCTATCCCCCTCGGTGGGCTGTTGCCGTCTTTCGGGTCTTAGGACGGGAAAGGACCTAAGGTTCAGACCTCAATCAGTGAATTCGACGTGGTCCAGTGGCTTCTAGACCTCTTTCTGAGTCTAAGTACCCTTCCTGGTGCTCCGGTTTCCAGTTGGTTCCCCGGTTCGGTACCGGCGGGCCACTACCCTGTCCCGGTCCCTTACGGTTCCACCAGCCATCTTCCCTGCTCCTGCAGGCGGCAACCACCGTCTACCTCCTGGTCACAGGTTATCTGGGCTACGACCCCGATCCCTGACAGACGTTTACAACTTTCCAACTACTCCACTCTCCTCTCAAAACTCATCTGTTGTGTTTTCACGCCTCAGGCTATCCGAACTCCTCGGTGGGCGTGGCCAACCGCCTGGCTCCAACCCTTGGTGTGAACGTCAAGACCTGAGAGGGGTGACTCAGGGTTTTTAGGTTGGCTGGTTACACCTTTTTAGGGGTTGGTGTTTGTGCAGAGGGTCTACCTGTGACTACCTGGCTAGTCCAGGGCGTCACATTCCCCCTTGGTTTAATGCAGACTGTCCGCAGGCTGCCCGACCACCACCGGTTTATTTTATTTTTGTTTGCTGTAAAGATAAAACGGGAAAACAGAAATACAAGTATACTAAACTTTTTACAATACAAGCAGGTTTTTGGAAAATCATCCCTTGCAGGAGGCACAATTTTAAACGTTGCATAATAAAACAGTTTTTCATAGTTTCATAGTTTTTAAGGTTGAAGGGAGACTCTAAGTCCATCTAGTTCAACCCGTAGCCTAACATGTTGATCCAGAGGAAGGCAAAAAAAACCCAATGTGTCAAATAAGCTCCAATGGGGAAAAAAATTCCTTCCGGACTCCACATACGGCAATCAGACTAGTTCCCTGGATCAACACCCTGTCATAAAATCTAATATACATAACTGGTAATATTATATTTTTCAAGAAAGGTATCCAGGCTCTGCTTAATTGTTAGTAGTTAATCACTCATTACAACATCATGCGGCAGAGAGTTCCATAGTCTCACTGCTCGTACAGTAAAGAATCCTCGTCTGTGATTATGATTAAACTTTCTTTCCTCAAGACGTAGCGGATGCCCCCGTGTTCCAGTCGCAGGCCTAGGTGTAAAGAGATCTTTGGAAAGGTCTCTGTACTGTCTCCTCATATGTTTATACATTGTGATTATATCCCCCCTAAACCTTTGTTTTTCCAAACTAAATAACCCCAAGTTTAATAATCTGTCTTGGTGTTGCAGCCCACCCATTCCTCTAATAATCTTGGTCGCTCTTCTATCTACCTGTAAGATTATGCTATTTATAACCTTCTATACTTTTGCTATCAAGAAAAGCATCTATTCCTCTCTTAAATACATTCAGTGAGTTGTCCATCACCACTTCCTCAGGAAGAGAGTTCCAGAGCCTCACTGCTCTTACCGTGAAGAACCCTCTTCTATGCGGATGTAGGAATTTTCTTTCCTCCAATCGAAGAGAATGCCCCCTTGTTCTTGTCATAGTCCTTGGTACAAACAGATCATGGGAGAGATCTCTATATGGCCCTCTGATATATTTGTACATGTTTATTAGGTCTCCCCTAAGTCTTCTCTTTTCTAGAGTAAATAGACCTAATTTTGATAACCTTTCCGTGTATTGTAATGCACCCATTCCATTTATTATTTTAGTAGCCCGCCTCTGAACCCTTTCAAGTTCAGTAATGTCTTTCTTTAGCACCGGCGCCCAAAATTGCACACAATACTCCAAGTGTGGTCTGACTAGTGATTTGTACAGAGGGAGAATGATGTTTTCATCTCGTGCCCCCAGACCTCTTCTAATGCATCCCATCACCCTATTTGCTTTGGTGGCTGCTGCCTGACACTGGGCACTCCAATTTAGCTTCTTATTGACTAAGATGCCTAAGTCTTTTTCCATGTCTGATTTCCCCAGCAGTTTCCCATTTAGTAAGTAATCGTAGCATCTGTTTCTCCTTCCCATGTGCATAACCTTACACTTATCTGTGTTAAACCTCATTTGCCATTTTTCAGCCCAATTCTCCAATTTACTCAAATCCATCTGTAGTTGCAAACTGTCCTCCTTTGTGTTAACTACCTTACATAGTTTTGTATCATCTGCAAATACTGATATTTTACTCTGTAAACCATCCACCAGATCATTAATAAATATATTAAATAGTAGGGGGCCCAATACAGACCCCTGTGGCCCCCCACTAGTAACCCTGGCCCAATCTGTGTATGCGCCATTAATAACCACTCTTTGTTTTCTACCACTAAGCCAGCTACCTACCCATCTACACACATTTTCCCGAGCCCAAGCTTTCTCATTTTACTTAGCAGTCCTATGTGGGACAGTGTCAAATGCTTTACCGAAGTTGAGATAAATGACATCCAATGATTCTCCTCGGTTCATGTGAGAGCTTACATCCTCATAGAAGCTGATCAGGTTAGTTTGACAGGAGCGATCCTTCATAAATCCATGTTGATATGAAGTTAAACAATTATTAACATTGAGACATTCCATAATAGTATCCCTTAACAACCCTTAAAACATTTTACCCACAACAGATGTTAAGCTTACCGGCCTATAGTTTCCAGGTTCCCTTTTACACCCTTTTTGAATATTGGTACCACATTTGCTAGCCGCCAATCCAGTGGAACTGACCCAGTTTCTATAGTCTTTAAATATAAGGAATAGAGGCCTGTCTATCACATTACTTAACTCCCTTAATACCCGAGGGTGAATGCCATCAGGGCCTGGTGATTTGTCAATTTTAATGTTACTAAGTCGGTTCTGCACTTCTTCCTGGGTTAGGCAGGTCATACTTCATGAAGCGTTTACATGATCACTCTGCATTTCCCGTGGCATATGCTTTTCCTGTGTGAACACAGTTGAGAAAAAAGTATTTAAAACATTTGCTTTTCCCACATCGCTTTCTATGATTTTACCCTCATTCTTTAAAGGGCCAACACTATCAATTTTAATCTTTTTTCTGTTTATATAATTAAAGAATAGTTTGGGATTTGTTTTGCTTTCCTTAGCAATGAGTCTCTCAGTTTCTACTTTTGCTAAATGTATTTGTTTTTTACACATTTTATTTTTTTCTCTATTTATTTTTTATGCTTCTTCGCTGCCTTCTTGTTTTAGCTTTTTAAATGCCTTTTTCTTATTATTCATTGCCCCTTTTACATCCTTATTTAACCACATTGGTTTTCTCCTGTTCCTAGCCCTTTTACTTCCGTATGATATGGCTAGCTCGCAGTGGGTGTTTAATACCGATTTAAAAATTCCCCACTTATTTTCTGTGCTCCCATTTTTGAGGATATTGTCCCAATCAATTTGGCGAAGGTCTTCTCTAAGCTGATCAAACTTTGCTTTCCTGAAATTCAGTGTTTTTGTAACCCCCCTCCAAGGCACCTTACTGAAGGACAAGTGGAATTGTATTATATTGTAGTCACTATTCCCTAGGTGCCCATCCACTCGTACGTCTGTTATTCTATCTGGCTTGTTGCTTAAAATTACGGTAAGTCCAGAAGGGCTGCCCCTCTAGTCGGGCCCGGCACAGGTTGGGACAGATAATTATCCTTAGTTACTGACAGAAGCCGGTTTCCTTTCTGAGATACGCAGGTTTCAGTTTCCCAGTCTATATCGGGGTAGTTGAAGTCCCCCATAATAATCACCTCATTGTGATTTGCTGCTTTGTCTATTTGTTTCAATAATACATTTTCAGTAGTTTCTGTTATATTTGGTGGCTTATAACAAACCCCTATGAGGATTTTATTGTTCGTTTTCCCTCCTTGTATCTCAACCCATAGAGACTCCACCTCTTCATTTCCCTCTTGAATATCTTCTCTTAGTCTGGGCTTTAAACTGGACTTTATATATATATAGACAGACTCCACCCCCTTTCCTTTTTTTACGATCCCTCCTAAACAATTCATATCCTTGCAGGTTAGCCGCCCAGTCATAGCTGTCATCTAACCATGTCTCAGTTATTCCTACTATGTCGTATTTTTCCTCATACATTACCAGCTCCAGTTCTTCCATCTTATTTGTCAGGCTTCTTGCATTGGTCAGCATGCAGGAAAGAAGTTTTGCTCCCCTTTTCTTAGCTTCCTTCTTAGTACCCAGTCTTGGGTCCTCTTTACGGGATCTAGTATCCTTGATTAGTTTGTCCTTCTGCTGCATGTTCTTGTCTGCTGTTTTTTCTCCCATCCCCTCTTCTTCTAGTTTAAAGCCCTCCTGAAGAGTGTGGCAAGCCTTCTGGCGAACGTGTGTTTCCCAGGTTTTGTGAGGTGTATCCCGTCTCTTGCGAGAAGTCAATCGTAGAGGTAATTCACTCCATGGTCCAAAAATCCAAATCCTTGCTGCCTGCACCATCGTCGTAGCCAGTTGTTCAAATCTAATATCCTATTCCATCTTCTGACACCATGGCCATCGACTGGGAGGATTGATGAGAAAACAACCTGTACGTTCCGTTCCTTTATTTTCTTCCCCAGAATTTCAAAGTCTTCGCAAATAGTTGGTAGATCATTTCTTGCCGTGTCGTTTGTTCCTACATGTATCAATAGGAACGGGTATTCATCCTTGGATCCGAGGATAGTTGGTATCCTGTTGGCCACATCCTTGATTTTTGCTCCCGGGAGGCAGCATACTTCTCGTGCGGTTATGTCTGGCCTGCAGATAGTTGCTTCCGTGCCTCTTAAGGCCCCGTCACACTAAGCAACATCGCTAGCAACGTCGTTGGTAACGAACAACTTTTGTGACGTTGCTAGCGATGTTGCTGTGTGTGACATCCAGCAACAACCTGGCCCCTGCTGTGAGGTCGTTGGTTGTTGCTGAATGTCCTGGGCCATTTTTTAGTTGTTGCTGTCCTGCTGTGAAGCACAGATCGCTGTGTGTGACAGCGAGACAGCAACAACTAATGTGCAGTGAGCAGGGAGCCAGCTTCTGCTGAGGCTGGTAACTAATGTAAACATCGGGTAACCAAGAAGCCCTGTCCTTGGTTACCCGATATTTACCTTTGATACCAGCCTCCTCCACTCTCACTGCCTGTGCTGCCGGCTCCTGCTCTGTGCACATGTAGCTGCAGCACACATCAGGCAATTAACCCGATGTGTGCTGTAACTAGGAGAGCAAGGAGCCAGCACTAAGCAGTGTGCGCTGCTCCCTGCTCTGTGCACATGTAGCTGCAGCACACATCAGGCAATTAACCCGATGTGTGCTGTAACTAGGAGAGCAAGGAGCCAGCGCTCAGTGTGCGCTGCTCCCTGCTCTGTGCACATTTAGCTGCAGCACACATCGGGTTAATTAACCTGATGTGTGCTGTAACTAGGAGACTGGGGGCTGGTCACTGGTTGCTGGTGAGCTCACCAGCAACTCGTGTAGCCACGCTCCAGCGATCCCTGCCAGGTCAGGTTGCTGGTGGGATCGCTGGAGCGTCGCAGTGTGACAGCTCACCAGCAACCTCCTAGCAACTTACCAGCGATCCCTATCGTTGTTGGGATCGCTGGTAAGTTGCTTAGTGTGACTGGACCTTTAGTAGTGAGTCGCCCATAACTACCACTCTTCTTTTCTTTCTGGACGCACTGCTTGTTGCTCTTGAGTGTTTGAGTGTCTTTTGTTTCTGCTTTTGTTGACAAAGTAACTTCTTTTGATGATACTGTGTCTTCTCCTGTAGATATGGTATCATCCTGAGCTGTGCCATTTTCTTTCTCCAGCATGAGGGCTTCATATTGGTTGCTAAGCTGTGTGGGTGGTGATGACCACTTGATACGCTGGCTTCTTTTGGTCACATGTGTCCACTTTTCAGCCTCTGTGTTTTGAAGCTTTTCTCACTTTCCATATCCTGAATGGTTGCTTCTGCCTCGTCCAAGAAGTCCTCATGTTCTTTAATTAGCTTCAAAGTTGCTATTTTTTCTTCCAGTCCCTGCACCTTTTCCTCTAAGAGGGCAACAAGTTTTCACTTTTGACAGGTGAAGTTGGATTTTTTGTGCGGCAGATCCGTAAACATGTAGCATGTGTTGCAGGTGACCATGTGGATTTTCTTCTCTTCCATATTGCTGATGTAGCATATGATAGGCCTGATGGCGCGCGGTTTTGCGATGTCCTCAAACAGCGAGACCCGGCAAGTCCCAGCAATCGATCAGCTTACGGCGACTCTTCTCCTCTTCCCAGAATGCACTGGAAATATGCAAATGAGCTTCCTGCTTCTCCAATCCCTGGTTTTGCGATGTCCTCAAACAGCGAGACCCGGCAAGTCCCAGCAATCGATCAGCTTACGGCGACTCTTCTCCTCTTCCCAGAATGCACTGGAAATATGCAAATGAGCTTCCTGCTTCTCCAATCCCTAGTTTTGCGATGTCCTCAAACAGCGAGACCCGGCAAGTCCCAGCAATCGATCAGCTTACGGCGACTCTTCTCCTCTTCCCAGAATGCACTGGAAATATGCAAATGAGCTTCCTGCTTCTCCAATCCCTGGTTTATTAACGGGAACGGGACTGGGTCCTTCCAGTTGCCCACCCAAGCAAACCTAGCCTTGATGCTGCCTCTAAGAAACAGGCAGCACCCCTTTTCCCCAGTCCAAGAACGGGTCAAGGCCCGGGTATTGCCCTTGCGGGCCGGGTAAAAAGTTCCATACCCGGCAGTCTCTCAGAGGCCTCACGTCCAGGGGACCCCTGGCCCGGAGGGTTGTCACCGGTTACATTGGTGACGGGACCTCGGCCTCCTCTGCCACAGGTCCTTTCTCCAGTCTGCCTCTCCGGAGGCTGTGGGATCTGAAGGGTGGTCCGGGAATTATTTAAATGCCCAAAAGTTATTGGGTGGCCTGCAAGTTCTCGGCCTTGTCTATGGGTTAAACGGGGTAAAACAGCAAAGTCCCAAAGGGGACAGGCAGCATAGTCTCAACGGGGACAACAACTGGGGTAGCCGGGAGCTACCTTTTACTCCTGCTGCTTTTGGTCAGAGGATAGCGAAGAGGGGCGGACGTGCAGCTGAGCACCCATGTATGCCCTCCATACACCCAAAGCATGCACGGAGATCTGGGACATCTGGGATTCACAGGTCTTACCGTGAACGGGTCCTGTCTCCTGATGGGTCGGTGGGTCTGGCAGGGTTTGCATGGCCTGATCCTGCCGGGTTACCTTCCATGAGGCGGGCCTCTCGTTTGCCCACACTACAACCGCCATCTCTTGTATCTCTTGCTTCCAGCCTAGAGCTTGCTGCATCGACTCGACCCGTACCTGGATACAGAACTGCGCCAACTTTCTTTCCAGCCAAGTCGCTGTCCCTGGCGACAACTGACCCCATCCTGCCTCAGCTCCAGCGTCCCGGGCGGGCGCCGCTCCCGCGGCCCACGCGGGAATTGTAGCGTCTTCTTTCTCGCCGGTGGCCTCCCCGCAGGCCGGCGAGACAAACGTCCGGGCGGGGGAGTAGCGGCGATCGACACAGACAACGGGGTAGGCAGTATAGGGGGCCGGGGCAGACCGGGTCCCTCAGCTGCAGCGGCCGGTCCCTCAGGGACATAGGGGCGTGGGTCGCCCACCCACTCCTCTAAGGCTGCCTCCACTTCGTACGCCCGTGCGACCGCAGCTCGGCTGTCCATTGCTCCATCAGGAGACGGACCTGGGCCTGGTTGCGGTGACATATGGCCGCTGTCTGGGCTTCTATCCACGCCGCTGTTCCAGGTGCGGGCTCCGGGATCTCGGGCTTGCCAGACGGGGCGGACATGGTGCACACTCGGGGTCCAGGAACACAACGGGTAACAGAGTCCTGGAGTCCCTTCCCTTTATCCACTCGGTCACATGGCACGGGATTTTCACCCACCCCACCTTGGTCTTTTCGGGGCACTCCGCTTTCTTTCTGTTCATCTTCACTTTTTAGCCGCACACTTCTCTGCACTGCTCTGTACCCAGGGGGCAGGGCTTCAACTCTCGCGTTCTTTTCGCGGGGAAGACGGGTCTGGCGGGAAACTTTGCGCCAAGGGATAGTGACAAAATGGCGGATTCTGAAATTTTTCAACAGGTCACTGCTGACTTCTACTTCAAGGCGCGCTTCCACCGATAAGTGGATGGGTTCGATCCTCTCCGTGACGCCAGAAGAGTCAATGTGTACCGCCCCGAGGCTCGGCCGGCTGCCAAGCCGCTTGGATCCGTGCTCGTCAGTGGGTGGCTCGAGCTCCTCCCGGACCCGGGGGTCACATCGCTCTGAAGGGAAGCTGGTGCTAAGTGTAGGGATTTTGGTGGGGAAGGTTCACGGCCGAGGCCGTGGCGTTTAGGGATGTAAGTTCGTGACGCCACCCACAAGTTGTGGTGAATGTGGACACCACCGCTGCCGTTGACTAGGCTCCCGGGGACAGTGTTATGCAGCCTGGTTTTGACCCCTCCGTGGGCAGGGGGTAATGGTCCCGGGGCCTGGTGGTTGTGAGGTGCGGGTGGGATGGTGCGGTACGCCGCGCGGCCCAAGGGCACTGTTGTACTCACTATGACAGATAC
Source organism: Anomaloglossus baeobatrachus (assembly GCF_048569485.1). Lineage (NCBI taxonomy): Eukaryota > Metazoa > Chordata > Amphibia > Anura > Aromobatidae > Anomaloglossus > Anomaloglossus baeobatrachus. Next base: position 351,121,541 of record NC_134357.1, on the reverse strand, counting down.
ACCGGAGTCTCTGGTAAACCAAAAAGGATGGTGGTCGGTACCCGCAGTCGGCTGCACTTTTCCCCTTACTCAGGTTGATGGTTCCTGCCTTTGTCCTGCACCTCTGTGGTAGAACTTTACTGCCTATGCTTCAGCAACTGTAGTCCATTCCCCGGCTTTTTATGTGTCGGGTAACCTGTTTGCCCGCAGGCGCTGGCCCGTGGAATCTCTCTGCCTGTGCGGTGGCTTTCTATCCCCCTTGGTGGGCTGTTGCCGTCTTTCGGGTCTTAGGACGGGAAAGGACCTAAGGTCCAGACCTCAATCAGTGAATTCGACGTGGTCCAGTGGCTTTTGGACCTCGTTTTGGGTCCGAGTACCCTTCCTGGTGCTCCGGTTTCCAGTTGGTTCCCCGGTTCGGTACCGGCGGGCTACTACCCTGACCCGGTTCATTACGGTTCCACCAGCCGTTTTCTCAGCTCCTGCAGACTGCAACCACCGTCTGCCTCCTGGTCACAGGGTATCTGGGCTACGATCCAGATGCCTGACAGACGTTTACAACTTTCCAACTACTCCACTCTCCTCTCAAAACTCATCTGTTGTGTTTTCCCGCCTCAGGCTATCCGAACTCCTCGGTGGGCGTGGCCAACCGCCTGGCTCCACCCCCTGGTGTGAACGTCAAGACCTGAGAGGGGTGACTCAGGGTTTTTAGGTTGGCTGGTTACACCTTTTTAGGGGTTGGTGTTTGTGCAGGGGGTCTACCTGTCCATCCAGCCGTTTGTTTTACCAGAGACTCCGTGTACGTTACAGGCTGAGTGAGTACCACCATGCCGTCTGGCACCGCGCTGCCCCCGCGACCCTGCACCTCCCCAGCTCCTGCTATCCACCTTCCAATCGTCATCACCGGGCCCCGGGACCCCCAAATCCCCCTACCCACGGAGGGGAGAGAAACATCTCGGCTGCTCCCTGTCATCGCTTCCGGGATCCCCGTCCAGAGCAGCGGTGGTGTCCCATTATCACCACAAACCGTGGGTGGCGTCACGGACTACATCCCCAAACCAAACAACTCCCTTTCACTCATGGGCAAGAGGCGCCGCTCGAGTCCCCGGGATCCGGCCCACCGCTCGAGCCACCGAGCAGCAGCAGCAGCAGCCGGACCCGAGCTGCAAGCGCGGTCGAGCAGCGCACCCCCCGCCCGCGGCAACTTGGCGTCACGAACAGGATCTTACCATTCTACCACCTGGTAGAAGTGCGCCTTGTGTCCCGCCGGAGGTGTCCGGCCGAAAATTTGCAGAATCCGCCATCTTGGGCGCGAAAAGTTCCCCGCTCGAGCGTCTTCCCGAGCAGTGGAGGTGCGAAAGCCGAAGCTCCGCCCCTGAAGAGGAGGTGCCGGAAAGAAACCAAGGGGGGACGGATGGCGGCCGGCTGCATGTGAACCGCGGCTATAAAAGCAGGGACGCCAGGACTCTGCGGCCATATTTGGTTCCTGGAAAGCACCGCTGCACGAGATGTCCCGTCCGTCCGGCACCGCTGAAACCTCAGTGCCCATGCCCGCGGCCAACCCCCCGACCAACCCGTTACCCCTGTCACCGGTAGCGGAGCTCGCAGCGTCTGTGAGGGAGGGCCCAGACCTGGGGTCCCCAGGCCTTACCTTTGTCACCGCCCTGCCACCGGCCCCGGCTTCCATCCCGGCTGCACCACTGATGACGACGGCCCCGGCAGTCCGCCCGGCCGCAACGGAGATGACGACGGCTCCGGCAGTCCGCCCGGCCGCAACAGCAGCGAAGTACCTGTCCCGTTAACAAATCTGGGCCCGTTCCTGGACTGGGGTCAAGGGGTGCTGCCCACTTCTTAGGGGCAGCATCAGGGCCAGATTGTTTGGGTGGGTGACTGAAGGACCCATTCCGTTTTCATTATTAAAAGTGTTTTATTGTTGTTGCAACGGTTGAAGTGATATGCCTCCCGTAAGGGAAGATTTCTGAACATGTTTGTGTATTTTCTTTTTCAGTTGTGAAAATAAAACCGGTGATAGACGGGCAGCCCGCGGATGGTCTGCATTTAATCAAGGGGGAATGTGGCGCCCTGGACTAGCCAGGGGCCACAGGTAACAACACACACACACACACACACACACACACACACACACCCCCACCCCAGCAGGTCACAGCAGTCATCTCCAGTGAGACCTGATTTCCTCCCTCGGCTTCAGACAGACACTCCAGGTGGGCGGAGTCAGGCAGATGGACATGCCCACCGAGGAGTCTAGCTGGTCTGAGGCAGGAAACAACGCAGACAAGTCCAGGCAGAGGAAGGGAGAGGAGGTGTGCAGAGTGGCAGAAGCAGACAGGGGCCTAGGTTGGAGCCTAGGACCCTCTGGTAATCAGTCAGGCAGACGGTAGTGGCTGTCTGCAGGGGCCGGGAAGACAGCCCTGGTGGAACCGTAGGTAGCCTGGACAGGGTGGTGGCCCGTCCGGTACCGAACCGGAGAGCCAGCTGGAAACCGGAGCACCGGAGGAGCATATAAAGAAAGTGCAGGATAGGACACACACTATTAGTCTGGAGTTAGGGGAGAAACTACAGCAGCCGCCTGTGGGACCCGTCCATCCAGCCGTTTCTTTTACCAGAGACTCCGTGTATGTTACTGGCTGAGTGAGTACCACCGTGCCGTCTGGCACTGCGCTGCCCCCGTGACCCTGCACCTCCCCAGCTCCTGCCATCCACCTTCCAATCGCCATCACCGGGCCCCGGGACTCTCAAATCCCCCTACCCACGGAGGGGAGAGAAACATCTCGGCTGCTCCCTGTCATCGCTCCCGGGATCCCCATCCAGAGCAGCGGTGGTGTCCCATTATCACCACAAACCGTGGGTGGCGTCACGGACTACATCCCCAAACCAAACCACCCCTTTCACTCACGGGCGAGAAGCGCCGCTCGAGTCCCCGGGATCCGGCCCACCGCTCGAGCCACCGAGCAGCAGCCGGACCCGAGCCGCAAGCGCGGTCGAGCAGCGCACTCCCCGCCCGCGACATCTGCACAAGACTTCATGTCTGCACCATATACTGTAAGTATGATGCATTGAATTAGGCCGAATGGGACCGTAAGGTAACTGCATACGTAGTCACTTTAAAGAATGTTTGTGTTTCTCTTCACTTTCACATCTATAACACTTCACTTTCTACTTACCCCCCTGATCCCTACGGCCAGTAATGACCTGTCATCTCTCACTTAGTCGTCCCACCCATCTCACCTTCTCCTCAGATCTGTTCCTCCGCATAACACCCTTTGTCTCCATACACACACACAACCACCTCATGCCCTCTCCAGCTACCACCTACTAACACTCTCTCTGCTTCTCTTCACTGCTGGAGATATCCCCCCAATCCTGGTCTTCCTCACCACATCCCCATTGTCACTTTGAACCCTCATCCACACTCTAACACAAATTTCCACAACCCTTTTAACCTTAAACCCATTCACCTGGCCCCCGCTCCCCCAATCCCACTAACAGGAGCTCTATTGAACGCTCGCTCCGTCTGCAATAAACTTTCCTACATCCATGATCTTTTCATCACTAATAAACTCTCCTTCCTCGCCATCACAGAAAGCTGGCTCACCACCTCTGACACAGCCTCTCCTGCTGCACTTTCTTATGGTGGTCTCCATCTGTCTCACCCCCCCTCCCGCCGCAGTAACAAGTATGGTGGAGGAGTTGGTTTGCTCCTCTCCGACCAATGCTCCTTTACACCAATTCCACTGCCACCCTCTTACTCTCCCCTCTCTTGAGGTGCACTCCGTCCGCATCTACTCCCCTTCCAACCTCCAAATGGCTGTCATTTATTGCCCTCCAGGGCCAGCCACCGCCTTTTTTCTTTACCATTTCACCACCTGGCTAGTACACTTCTTTTCCACCGACATTCCCACTATCATCATCAATTTCAACATCCCCACTGACACATCTTACTCATCTGTTTCTAAACTTTTAACACTCACTTCCTCCTTCGGCCTCCTTCAATGGTCTTCTTTGGCTACTCACAAAGATGGCCATGCGCTGGACCTATTCTTCACTCATCTCTGTTCCTTATCTAACCTCTCTAACTCACCTCTCCTGTCTGACCACAACCTACTCACATGCTCTTCCCTCTCTTCTCCAAATGCACAACCCCCCCCCTTCAAAAACTCACACCCTCGCAGAAATCTCAATCACCTTGATTTACACTCACTTTCTCAGTCCCTTCTCCCTCTCACAGACATTGCTTCCTTACATGACGCAGATGCTGCAGCCACTTTATATAACACTACAATCTCTGCAGCTCTTGAATTGGCCACCCCCCCTCACCCACACCAAAACTCGCACAATCAACAGGCAACCTTGGCACAAAAGCCACACTAAAGAACTGAGACGAGCTTCCAGAATTGCTGAATGCAGATGGAAAAGGTCTCATTCCACTGAGCACTTCGTTGCATACAAAGAGTCCCTCACCACTTTAAAGTCTGCACTCACTGCTGCAAAACAAACCTACTTTTCATCCCTCATATCCTCTCTCTCTCACAACCCTAGACAGCTATTCAACACTTTCAATTCTCTCCTCCACCCCCCAGCACCATCTCCCTCTCCTCTCATCTCAGCTGAAGACTTTGCCTCTTTCTTCAAGCAGAAGATTGACAACATTAGAGCAAGCTTTGGCCCACAATCCCCACAGCCCCTCATCATAGCTACTCAGCCCTCTTTCTCTAAATCCAGCTTCTCCGCATGACAGATCATCTTTCCACTCTACTCTCAAGATCATATCTAACCCCCTGTACACTTGACCCGCTCCCGTTGCACCTCATCTCCAACATCACCACAGTCCTCATCCCAGCCCTAACCCATCTCTTCAACCTATCACTATCAACTGGTGTATTCCGTTCATGCTTTAAACATGCTTCGATCACACCCATCCTTAAAAAGCCCTCACTTGACCCATCCTCTGTGTCTAGCTACCACCCCATATCCCTTCTACCCCATTAGTGATGAGCGAGTACTAAAAAGCTCGGGTGCTTGAAGCTCGGGCCGAGCCTCCCAAGATACTCGTGTACTCGGCCCGAGCAACGAGCCCAATGTTATCCTATGGGAGACCCGAGTATTTTTGTGAAATAACCCCCCGGCAGCATGGAGAAACCCTAAAAATGTCACAAAAGTCTCAGAAGAGTGGTCAAATGACATGGCAACAGCATGGGGAAGACCCCTTGAAGCATTTATCACTGAAAAGTCACAGCTGTGAACAATTTTGTCCGCGTTTTACGCCATTTTTACGGACTCACCAGAAAACCTTCCAAAATGACCCCAAAATGATTTTTCATGGCGGAAATGTTAAGGGCACATACCCAATAGTGAGATAGAGCTGGTGTATGTTACTTTTTGAGATTAATACATGAAAGATTTTACGTGAAAACATTGTGTGGCACTCCGATGTCCCTGAGAAGAGACGTACATGAAGGCCTCTTGAGTCTAATGTGCCCATTTTGAGGAAGTGAGTCTTTGTAGTATTTTCCTTTGCCAGGGCAGTCCAAAATTGTGAGGTTCACCAATGCCCCTGCATACAGACGTGCATGAGGGCCTGTAAACCTGAAGTGCCCATTGTAAGGAAGTGGGTCTATTGTAGTATAGCCCTTAGGCAGGGCAGCCAAAAATTGGGAGGCTCCACGTTGTCCCTGGATAGAGACGTGCATGAGGGCCTGTAAACCTGAAGTGCCCATTGGAAGGAAGTGGGTCTATTGTAGTATAGCCCTTAGGCAGGGCAGCCAAAAATTGGGAGGCTCCACATTGTCCCTGGATAGAGACGTGCATGATGGCCTGTAAACCTGAAGTGCCCATTGGAAGGAAGTGGGTCTATTGTAGTATAGCCCTTAGGCAGGGCAGCCAAAAATTGGGAGGCTCCACGTTGTCCCTGGATAGAGACGTGCATGAGGGCCTGTAAACCTGAAGTGCCCATTGGAAGGAAGTGGGTCTATTGTAGTATAGCCCTTAGGCAGGGCAGCCAAAAATTGGGAGGCTCCACATTGTCCCTGGATAGAGACGTGCATGATGGCCTGTAAACCTGAAGTGCCCATTGTAAGGAAGTGGGTCTATTGTAGTATAGCCCTTAGGCAGGGCAGCCAAAAATTGGGAGGCTCCACGTTGTCCCTGGATAGAGACGTGCATGAGGGCCTGTAAACCTGAAGTGCCCATTGTAAGGAAGTGGGTCTATTATAGTATAGCCCTTAGGCAGGGCAGCCAAAAATTGGGAGGCTCCACATTGTCCCTGGATAGAGACGTGCATGATGGCCTGTAAACCTGAAGTGCCCATTGTAAGGAAGTGGGTCTATTGTAGTATAGCCCTTAGGCAGGGCAGCCAAAAATTGGGAGGCTCCACGTTGTCCCTGGATAGAGACGTGCATGAGGGCCTGTAAACCTGAAGTGCCCATTGGAAGGAAGTGGGTCTATTGTAGTATAGCCCTTAGGCAGGGCAGCCAAAAATTGGGAGGCTCCACATTGTCCCTGGATAGAGACGTGCATGATGGCCTGTAAACCTGAAGTGCCCATTGTAAGGAAGTGGGTCTATTGTAGTATAGCCCTTAGGCAGGGCAGCCAAAAATTGGGAGGCTCCACGTTGTCCCTGGATAGAGACGTGCATGAGGGCCTGTAAACCTGAAGTGCCCATTGGAAGGAAGTGGGTGTATTATAGTATAGCCCTTAGGCAGGGCAGCCAAAAATTGGGAGGCTCCACGTTGTCCCTGGATAGAGACCTGTTAGGTTCTTAGTGCCTCCGTGCTTGCATTTAAAAACCGCACGTGTGTGCCTGTTGGTGGCAGCTTTCCGCTGCATTTGTGTGAGTTTTGCAAAAACTTGGATATAACGCACAAGTCTAGTGAATACACATCAGCACAGCATTGCAAAATGCGCAAGGGCGTTGTCAACGAACAAGGAAGTGGACGTGATGGTGGTGCAGGCAGAGACCGAGGTTGTGTGCAAGCTCTAATTTCGCCACAACAAAGGGCCACATCTAGTCGCTCGCACGTCCTGTCCCAAATTCTTGGGGACCGCAGCAGTACACCGCTCTTGAACCAAGACCAGTGTCAACAGGTTGTTAGTTGGATAGCGGATAATGCTTCCAGTCAGATTGGCACCACCACAAACACTCTGTCTTCCACACGGTCAAGTGTCAGTAGCCGTGATACTGCACCGCACATTTCAGAACCTGATCCTCCTTCCTACCACCAGGCCGAGTACACGTCCACGGACATTACTGATCCCACACTTGGACACTCGGAAGAGCTGTTCGTTCACGTTTCCATTCACAAATTCTGGCCTCTCGCCAGCTCCTGTTGAAGTGGGCCATGACGAGATTGTATGTACAGATGCCCAAATATTTGAGCAGCCACGTTCTCACGAAGTTGGCAACGTGTCTCAACAAGGGGTGGACGATGATGAGACACAATTGTCAGGAAGTCAGGAGGAGGAGCAGGGTGCGGAAGAGGAAGACGACGTGGTGGATGATCCAGTAACTGACCCAACCTGGCAGGAGGATATGCAGAGCGAGGACAGCAGTGCACAGGGGGAGGGAGGCGTAGCATCCCAACAGGCAGTAAGAAGCAGAGTGGTGGCCCCAGGCAGACGTCAGGCAACTGTTCCCCGGAACAACACGACACAAGGTGCCTGTACAAATGTTAGGTCTTCCCGAGTCTGGCTGTAATACTATTGTATGTATTGAGGATTTCGATTGCGTTAGGGCAATGACAACCAGAGACGAGTTCTTGGTGCAAGACGTTTATAATATGCAACCAGCAAATATGTACATAAACGGAACAAAAACACAGTAGAACATAAATACAGGAAATACCTTCCAGGGACGGAGCGAAAGGGAATTCCCGGGACCGCGCACCGGACTCCCCCAGGGAGACCACCAAGAGCGAACCCCTATACAGGGACTGTCTGGCAATCACCCCAGAAGCCCTAAATGCGCAGCAGCCGGGACACAAAAGGGCAATAGGTAAGTCCAAAAATGTCCGTACGTGATGTGAGTCCAGAGTGGTATTAAACGGAAGGAACCGGGCAGAAGTGCCGACCAAAGACGGCAAACGGAGTCTGGGCACAGCTAGATGATACCAGATGAAGTCCAGAGTCGGTGTCGGTTGTTTTCCAAGAGGATCCGAATAACAATCAGGAACCAAAAGCAGCAGGGCAGGAGCACACAGGAAGCAGTATACTCAGGCACTGGACTAAGCTTTAGGGGCGGCTTTTAAACAGATGGACAGGAAGTAGGGCAACAGAACAGAAAACTCCATGTTAACAAAGGGCAAGCTCTTTCAAAAGAAAACTGGAAAACCCGGAACTCTGACACTGGCAGTTTTTTAAGTTGGCTCCAGATGATTCTAAAAAGGCCATTTGCAACACCTGCCATGCCAGCATCAGCAGGGGTACCAAAACTAGCAGCCTGACCACCACCAGCATGATCAGGCACATGTCAGCCAAGCACCCGACTTTGTGGGAAGTACAACAGAGTCGAGGAGCAGTGCTTGCTGATGTCACTGCTACGTCTTCGCTGGTTGTGCATGCGAGCCAATCCCCTGTCCATGCTGCCTGAGAACAAGCCTCCTCCACTCCTGCACCTGCAGTTGCCTACGCAGAAAGAACATCATCATCAAGCACGTCCTTGTCCCAGCGCAGCGTTCAGTTATCCATTCAGCAAACCTTTGAACGCAGGCGCAAATACACTGCCAACACCCCACATGCCACAGTTCTAAATGCTAACATTTCGCGACTGCTTGCGCTGGAAATGTTGCCTTTTAGGCTGGTTGAGACAGAAGCATTCCGCGACCTGATGGTGGCAGCTGTCCCACGTTACTCGGTCCACAGCCGCCACTATTTCTCCCGGTGTGCCGTCCCCGCATTGCATAACCACGTGTCACAAAACATCACACGTGCCCTGAACAACGCTGTTTCAGCCAAAGTCCACCTAACCACAGACACGTGGACAAGTGCATGTGGGCAAGGCCGCTACATCTCGTTGACGTCACACTGGGTTAATATTGTGCAAGCTGGGACCCAGTCTGAGCGAGGGACGGAACACGTCCTTCACACACCAAGTTTTGCAGGCCCTACCTCAGTCAGGGTTTCACACACACTCTACAGCTCCGGAATGTCATGCTCCTCAGCCTCCTCCTCCTCCTGCGCATCCTCATCCACTTTACCCTCCACACCAGTCCCAAGCTGGAAGTGTCGCGGGCGGAGGAGGGGACGGTGCGCTCTCCCACTGCTCGGGTCCGGCTGACGCTGCTCTACGGCTGCTGCTGCTCGTTGGCTCGAGCGATGGCCGGATCCCGGGGACTCGAGCGGCGCTACTCGCCCGTGAGTGAAAAGGGGTGGTTTGGGTTTTGGGGATATTGTCCGTGACGCCACCCACGGTTGTGGTGATTGTGTGGACACCACCGCTGCTCTGGACGGGGATCCCGGGAGCCTGTGACAGGGAGCAGCTTTGTTGTTATTTCTCCCCTCCGTGGGTAGGGGGGTTGGTTGTCCCGGGGCCTGGTGATGGGGTAGAGATGGATGACAGGCGGGTTGCGGGGCCTGATGAGGTGCAGGGTCGCAGGGGCAGCGCTGTGCCGCACGGCACGGAGGTACTCACTCAGCCCAATGATGATGACACAGTTCACGGTAAAACAAGTGGCTGGATGGACGGGTCACTCGGACGGCTGCGATTGTTCCTCCCTGCAGGTTAGTGATGACTGTCTCTCCCTGCACCTAAGTTAAGTGTTGGTAGTGATGGTTTCCCAACGGTAACCCGCTCCCCGACCTGGATATGGGCCGGAGGAGCCCCTTTTGCCCACAGGCGCTGGCCCTGGGAGACGGTTGCCCTTGGCGGTGGCGGTGTCTCCCCTTCACGGTTGTACGGTTGCCTTCTATCTGGACTTGGCTGTTTGGAAACCCTGAGGTTTCCTTCACTAACGGATTTGGCAAATTCACGGCGACACCAAGCCTTGCCGGGATCCGAAAGTCCTCTGCCAATGGTGCTGGCTTCTCTTTGTATACCGGTCCGGTACGGCCGGGTCACCACCCGTCCACGGTCCTTACGGCAGACTCCAATCGGCCTCCACTGCAGACGGTCACCACATCCTGCCAACCTTGCTGTCCTGTCCGGGCCACACACCCGGACCAACTTCAGGCTCTTTGCTGTCACTTTTCTCCTCTCTACTACTTTCCTCCTTCCACTTCCTTAGCTTAACTCTCACTGCCTGTGTTTTCCCTCCTCCTTGGTGGGTGGAGACCAACCGCCTGGCTCCACACCCTGGTGTGGACAACAGCCCCTGGGGAAGGCAACAAGGATTTTGTGTTTTGACTATGATATGCCTGCAGGGAGTGTGGGGTGTTTAAGTGTTGTGCTCTGTGGCCCCTGGCTTGTCCAGGGCGACACAGAAGCACTGCAGCACTGCCTCGGCGAAGCGGCAACAGGCAGTGCTGAAGCTAATCTGCATAGGTGACAAACCCCACAATGCAGAAGAGGTGTGGACAGCTCTGAAACAGCAGGCAGATCACTGGCTCACAACTCTGAACCTAAAGCCAGGAAAGGTCGTGTGTGACAATGGCCGGAACCTGGTGGCGGCTTTGAGGCGAGGCCAGCTGACACATGTTCCATGCGTGGCCCATGTGCTCAACCTCGTGGTTCAGCGGTTTCTAAAGTCATACTCAGAGCTGTCTGATCTGCTGGTAAAAGTTCGCCGCCTGTCTGCACATTTTCGAAAGTCACCTACTGCTTCAGCCGGCCTTGCCGGCTTAAGACGCCGTTTGCATCTTCCGGCACACAGACTGGTGTGTGATGTCCCCACGCATTGGAATTCAACTCTGCACAAGTTGGTCAGGATATGTGAGCAGAAGAGGGCAGTTGTTGAGTACCTGCATCACCTAAGCCGTCGGGAAATGGGTCAAACTCCACACATAACACCTGAGGAGTGGAGATGGATGTCCGACCTATGCACCATCCGCCAAAACTTTGAGGACTCCACCAAGATGGTGAGCGGCGATGACGACATTATTAGCGTCACCATACCGCTTCTCTGCCTTCTAAAATGGTCTCTGCTCAAAAAACAACCATGATGCATTGCAGGCGGAGCGCGATGAGTTTGAGCAAGAAACAGTAGTGGGTGTGGGTGATGATAACACACAGCCCAGCCTCGTCTCATCACAACGTGCAGTGGAGGACTATGACGAGGAGGAGGATGAAGACATGGAGCAACTCTCTGGCCAAATTGAGGATATGACATGCAGTCATATCCTCGGTTCAGCGTGGCTGGCCAGAGGACAGGGTAGATGATGAGGAGGAGGAGGAGGACAGCATGTTCAGTCATCGTGTTGGTCAGGATACTGAAGTGATGGCTGTTAAGAGTCTGGCACACATGGCTGACTTTATGGTAAGCTGCCTGTCTCGTGACCCTCGCGTTAAGAACATCTTGGGCGACAATCATTACTGGTTGGTAACACTGTTAGACCCACGCTAAAAGGAGAACTTTATGTCTCTTATTCCCGAGGCGGAGAGGTCAGGCAAAATGCAGCAGTTCCAGAAGGCCATAGTCACGGAAGTAGGCAAAGCATTCCCCTCACAAAACGCTAGCGGCATAGGTCAGGAATCAGTGGACAACCAAGGCGTACAGCCGAGAGGGGCACAAGTCCAATCCGCCAGAGGTAGGGGAACAGTCTTTAAGATGTGGGACAGTTTTCTCAGCCCCTCACATACCACAGCCCCTGAGGTGAGGGGTAGTGCCACAAGAAATCCTAAGTTTGGCCAGATGCTCAAGGAGTACCTTGCAGATCAAACAACTGTACTCCGACATTCCTCTGTGCCTTACAATTAATGTGTATCCAAGCTGGACACGTGGCATGAATTGGCTCTCTACGCCTTGGAAGTCCTGGCCTGCCCTGCCGCTAGCGTTTTGTCAGAGCGTGTTTTTAGTGCCGCAGGTGGAATCATTACAGATAAACGCACCCGCCTGTCAACTGTAAATGCTGACAGGCTGACTCTGATCAAGATGAACAAGGGTTGGATTTGGCCAGACTTCACCACACACACCAACAGCAAATTACAGCGGAATTTAAAGTTTGTAACGGGAATTTGCCATGTACCTCCACTCACCCATGGTAACACACTTCTGGACTTTGGCTAATCGCTGGACTGCTCCTCCTTCTCCTCATGCGCCATCATGGTGACCGTTACAATAGTTAAGCCGTTGTTTCAGGTATACCCCCAGTGGTAAATTTTTTCGCCCATTCTTTCTGAATGGGCATTACAACGACAGGAGACCCGCTCCTTTGCAATGGGAACAATGTTTTGAGGCCCTCATGCACATCTCTATCCAGGGACAATGTGGAGCCTCCCAATTTTTGGCTGCCCTGCCTAAGGGCTATACTACAATAGACCCACTTCCTTACAATGGGCACTTCATGTTTACAGGCCATCATGCACGTCTCTATCCAGGGACAATGTGGAGCCTCCCAATTTTTGGCTGCCCTGCCTAAGGGCTATACTACAATAGACCCACTTCCTTACAATGGGCACTTCATGTTTACAGGCCATCATGCACGTCTCTATCCAGGGACAATATGGAGCCTGACGCTGCCACCGACTGCCACACACATGCTGTTTTTAAATGCAAGCACGGACGCAATAAGAACCTAACTGGTTTTTAGGAGCGACAATTACTGAGAAGTCTGACACTATCAGACACTGCTGACTGACGTGTATTATACACTAGACTTGTGCGTTATATAATAGTTTGTGCAAAACGCGCACCTGTACCCTGCCACCGACTGCCACACACGTGCTGTTTTTAAATGCAAGCACGGACGCAATAAGAACCTAACTGGTTTTTAGGAGCGACAATTACTGAGAAGTCTGACACTATCAGACACTGCTGACTGACGTGTATTATACACTAGACTTGTGCGTTATATAATAGTTTGTGCAAAACGCGCACCTGTACCCTGCCACCGACTGCCACACACGTGCTGTTTTTAAATGCAAGCACGGACGCAATAAGAACCTAACTGGTTTTTAGGAGCGACAATTACTGAGAAGTCTGACACTATCAGACACTGCTGACTGACGTGTATTATACACTAGACTTGTGCGTTATATAATAGTTTGTGCAAAACGCGCACCTGTACCCTGCCACCGACTGCCACACACGTGCTGTTTTTAAATGCAAGCACGGACGCAATAAGAACCTAACTGGTTTTTAGGAGCGACAATTACTGAGAAGTCTGACACTATCAGACACTGCTGACTGACGTGTATTATACACTAGACTTGTGCGTTATATAATAGTTTGTGCAAAACGCGCACCTGTACCCTGCCACCGACTGCCACACACGTGCTGTTTTTAAATGCAAGCACGGACGCAATAAGAACCTAACTGGTTTTTAGGAGCGACAATTACTGAGAAGTCTGACACTATCTGGACTGTTTTACACTGTGTACACCAGCCCCAGATATGATGAAGGCTGGTATACGGTCACCACTACCCTGCCTGCCTGCCTGTATACTGCTACAATAGTCCTGACAAGGACTCTTCTGGTCAATAGCCTGTATTCCGACCTGGCTATACCCTGCCTGTATATAGCAACAATAGTCCTGAGAAGGACTCTGCTACTGTACTCCGACCTGGCTATACCCTGCCTGCCTGTATACAACTAGAATAGTCCTGAGAAGGACTTCTGGTCACACTGTTTGCAGCCCTGCTCCGGAACTAACTATAAAGGGCCGCAAAGCTTTCCCTGAATCAGCGACACTCTCCCTGCACTGACTGTCTGGATAGCTGTGAGCAGAGCACAGCGCGCCGGCCGATATAAAGGCTCGGTCACGCTGTGCAGGCCGGCCAATCACTGCAATTCCACAACTAACAGGGCTGTGGCATTGCAGTGGTCTGCCAGCCAATCCCTGCATGAGGGCTGGCTCTCAAAAGAGCGCCAACATGCAGAAATGAAGACCACGAGTACAGCACGAGTATCGCGAGATTACTCGGTCCCCGCCGAGCAGCCCGAATACAGCGATACTCGTGCGAGTACCGAGTAGTTACAAGCATGCTCGCTCATCACTATACCCTATGCCTCAAAACTACTGGAACAGCATATCCATCTTGAACTGTCCTCATACCTCTTCTCCTGCTCTCTCTTTGACCAGCTACAATCTGGCTTCCGACCGCATCACTCTACTGAAATTGCCCTAACTAAAGTCAGCAATGACCTACTAACTGCCAAATCAAGCGACACTAATGTCCTCCTCCTCCTGGACCTGTCCTCTGCCTTCGATACAGTAGACCACTACCTCCTATTACAGATTCTCTCCTCTCTGGGCATCACAGACTTGGCCCTATCTTGGATCTCTTCATACCTAACCGACCGAACTTTCAGCGTCTCACACTCTCACACCACCTCCTCATCCCACCCTCTATCTGTTGGTGTCCCCCAAGGTTCAGTTCTTGGACCCCTGCTGTTTTCCACCTATGGCCTGGGACAGCTCATAGAGTCCCATGGCTTTCAGCATCATCTCTATGCTGATGATACTCAGATCTACCTCTCTGGACCTGACATTACCTCCTTACTAAGCAAAATACCACAATGTCTCTCTGCTATTTCATCCTTCTTTTCTGCGCGTGTCATGATTGACTCCTGGCTCAGCTGGAGCTGAGCCTTTTCTTTTAGTTTCACTTCTGATGCAAGTCACGTTAGGGGTTAATCCTTTCTGCCTCGTTCTGGAGGTCAGGCTGCTTTATTAGGGCACTGTTTCTCTTGGACTTCGCCAGTGATACTTCTGGCTCTGCTGTGTTCTGCTCTTGAGTGACCTGTTGTCTGCCCTGCCCACTCCTGACCTCCGTGTTCACCTGACCTGTTAACCTCCTCTGTTGTCTGTTTCCATCAGTGTCTCTCCCGCTGTCTCCCTGTTCGTTCCTTATCTGTTTGCCTTAATTCTGTCTTGTCTTCCCATTCCCCCTCGCTTCTAGGCTCCGATTTCCCGGCTACTGACTATTTGCTTCCCTCTAACTACGTTTAGACTTTGCCCTTGTGTACTTACAAGACCTCATGTTGTGACACGGCTTTCTGACAATTCTACTGCCATCTGGTGGGCTTGACTAGTATTACCTCTGCTAGGGAATTCCCTGCTCATACGTTTCCTCCACTTTTACGCCCCCCTAGTGGTTTACCAGCTAACTACCTTCTCAGATAGTTTCAGGAATCCTCTCAGTCCCACATTACTGCTCTGTACTGCTATTCTACATCTTAGAGTACAGCGTGACAGCACGATTCCTAAAGCTTAACATGGACAAAACAGAATTAATTTTCTTTCCTCCTCATCATTCAACTCCTCCACCAAGCCTATCCATCAAAGTTGATGGCTGCTCACTCTCCCCAGTCTCACAAGATCGTTGCCTTGGAGTAACCCTCGACTCTGTTCTATCCTTCAAACCGCACATCCAAGCCCTCTTCACCTCATGCCGACTACAACTCAAAAATATCTTCCGGATCCATGCCTTCCTTAACAAAGAATCAGCAAAAACATTAGTACATGCCCTCATCATCTCCCGCCTCGACTATTGCAACCTCCTGCTCTCTGGCCTCCCTTCCAACACTCTTGCACCCCTCCAATCTATCCTGAACTCTGCAGCGCACTTAATCCACCTCTCCCCTCGCTGCCAATCCCTTCACTGGCTTCCCATTGCCCAAAGACTCAAGTTGAAAACATTAACCATGACCTACAAAGCCATCCACAACCTGTCTCCTCCTTACATCTGTGACCTAGTCTCCCGGTATCTACCTGCATGCAACCTCATATCCTCACAAGATCTCCTTCTCTACTCCTCTCTTATCTCCTCTTTCCACAATCGCATACAAGATTTTTCCCATGCCTCCCCCATACTCTGGAACGCTCTACCCCAGCATATCAGACTCTCTCCTACCGTGAAAAGCTTCAAGAGGAATCTGAAGACCCACCTCTTCCTACAACCTACAATAACCCTCAGTCCAGTACACCACTGCGCAACCAGCTCTGTTCTCACCTTTTGTACTATTGTACCCTCACTCATTCCCTGTAGACTGTGAGCCCTCACGGGCAGGGTCCTCTCTTCTCCTGTACCAGTCTACTTTGTACTGTTAATGATTGTTGTAATAGTTTTTATGTATACCCTTTTTCACTTGTAAAGCGCCATGGAATTAATGGCGCTATAATAATCTGTTGTCAAACATTTGTGACCCACTTTGCCGATAGCTTACTCATGTTCAAATGTTCATGGGTAATGTCACATACACATTCACAGGAAACCCCCATGATGTCTGCTATTGCTTTAGCTGAAATTCGTCAATTCTCCAGTATGAGGTCGTGCACAGCATCGACGATCTCTGGAATCACCACCACTCTCAGTCGTCCAGGATGTTCCTCATCATTGGTGCTGAAGTGGCCAGTTTTAAATTTGGCAACCCAGTTCTTAACTGTGGAATATGAAGGGCATTGATCCCCCAATGTCTGCGACATATCACCATGAATATCCTTTGCGGACTTTCCTTGCAGAAACAAGAATTTTATCACTCCTCTGCTCTCAGTTGCTGTCTATATCGCATTAGACTCTTCGTTTCTTTCAAAAGTACAACTCATCCCACAAAAAATAAGCCCTCATATAGCACCATTGACGGAAAAATAAAAAAAAGTTATGGCTCTTGGAAGAAGGGAGGAAAAAATGAAAATGAAAAACAATCGCCGAGGATGCACGGGTTAATAGAAATTTGTTAAAAAAAAAATATATATTGTTCGCCTCTGTGTTACAACAAATTTGTAAAAACTTAACACCAAACTAAGAAAAAGAAGTTACAAAAACACATTTTAACTGAAAATTTAACCTTACCAAGTGTTACCAAGAATTTAACATTTTCAGCGAGCGAAGCTGTGGGTATTTTGCTAATAATAATGTTTCATATGTCTACTTTACACCTGCATCATTTTTTCAAATGTCATTTTATTTTATGTTAGAAGGGTTAATTACAGTGGAACCTTGAATTATGAGCATAATTGGTTCCGGGAGTGTGCTCTTAAACCAAGTTACTCTTATATCAAAGCAAATTTTCCCAAAGGAAATAATTGAAAACGCAGACAATTCGTTCCACAACCCAAAAATATTTACTGTATTTATACAAACTTATTACAGTTGATAGGGCAGTAAGCCCCATTTCAGCCATCTTAGGACCCAAAAGCCACTGGTCTGTTTATTGCTTGTGCAGCAGGAGCTGCAAAGGAAGGACATAAAGGCCTCACATTCACACAAAGCCTACAAATTAGCCTAGATCCCAGAACTCACAACCTCCAAAGACAACCCACCGATACTATCCTTATTCCCACCTCCTTTTTCCCTGGCAGTCCCACACAAGGTCCTTCCAGGTGTTACATGGAAGCCCCAGGAGGCTGCAGTTCTAGTGAATATTCATTCTGACCCGGATTTACACTCACTGCCCTTCTATAGGAAGATGTGTCAGAAAGAAACAAAAAAAAGCTCCTCTCCGGTAATTATGGGAGGTGACTTTAATGTCCCTCTCAATCCAACCTTAGATGTCTGCTCAGGCAGGTCCTCGTATCCCCTCTCCATAAGTAGAGGTTTAAAAGCTTTAGCTCACAGCATGAGATTGGTTGAGGTGTGGAGGATACTCCACCCGGAGGATAAGGACTTCACTTTCTTTTCCCAGGTACATCAGACCTACAGTAGAATAAATTATTTTTTATTTCTCATGCTCTGCTAGATTTCCATGTTAAGGCAGAGATTGGATCTATCCTGTAGTCTGAGCATGCTCCAGTATACCTTGGCTTGAATTTTGGGTCCCAGGGTGGGCAGGGCCTCACCTGGCGTTTGAATGAAAACCTGTTGCGAGACCCCTTGTGTCAGGCATAGGTATCTCAAGCTATACAAAATTTTATGCTGGACCATGGGGGAGACCCTTCTTCGCCATCAATAAAATGTGAGGCATTGAAATGTGTGGTGAGGAGAATCTTTATCTCTCATGGCTCACGACTCAAAAGGGAGACAGCTGGAGAGATAAAGGACTTGTTGTTGTCCATAGCAAATTTAGAAAAAAAAACACAAACAAGGTCTATCGCCCCTGATTTTCAGTCAGCTCTCCACAGCACGTCAAAAACTGTTGAGCATTTTAGATCAGAAATCAAGAGCATGGAAAGATAGAATGAGAAGTAGGTTTTACTACATGGGAGATAGAAGCGGCAAATTACTAGCAAGAGCCCTCCACCCAAAAACAGCGACCACCTACATCCCTTGTGTCAGCAGTGCGGGAGGTCCTAAGGTCCATAATACAAAAGATACTGTATCTAGCTTTACTTCTTACTACGAAGCTTTGTACAATATAAAAGGACATTATGCTGATCTGCCGACAGACATGCTAAAAAAGAAAATTGAGGACTACCTCCGACTACATAGACTTCCATCACTGCCGGCAAAAGTGTGGTCTGACTTGGAAAGGGAATTTACCTTGGAAGAGGTGGCCGCAGTTATAAAGGAAGCCAAAAAGGGAAAGAGTCCTGGCCCAGATGGTTTTACTGTGGGCTATTAAAAGGAATTCTCCGAGCTGCTGAGCTCATTATTCTTTACTATGTGTAATTTTGTGTTCTCTGGGGGTAGATTCCCACAACAGGCTCTCAGAGCTTATATTACTGTAATCCATAAACCTGGGAAAGACCCTCTTCTCTGCAGTAACGGCCGATTTCCCTCATAAACACAGATATTAAGTTCTATGCAAAATTAACAGCTAATAGGTTGAAACCCATCCTTCCAGCACTGATCAACAATGACCAGGTGGGCTTCGTCTCGGGTAGAGAGGCGAGAGATAATATTATAAAGACTGTCTCTAATGGATTGGGCCTGGAGGAGGGGGATTCCTATGTGCGCCCTATCGATAGATGTGGGAAAGGCCTTCGACAGGGTGCATAGGGAGTTTATGTTCCTGGCACTTAAAAGTATTGGACTAGGGGAGAACATGTTAAATAGAATCACAGCATTATATGACACATCAACTGCGCTGGTTAAAATAAATGGTTCCTTGTCTCTGCCTTTTTGCATTAGCAATGGGACAAGGCAGGGTTGTCCACTCTCGCCACTGTTATATGTGTTGACCATGGAGTTCCTCGCTGAGGCAATCAGATCTAACCAGTTCAGACACGCTGAATCTCAAACAACATCTTAGGCCATGTGTCCACGCTGCGGAAAATGCGTGGATTTTGCCGCGGATTTCTCACGGAAAAGCCGCGGATTTTCCGAAAATCTGCAGGAGCGGCACTTCCAAGCCATTTCAATGGCATTTTGGAAATGCTGTGTCCATGCTGCGGATTTTGATCCAGAAAAATCTGCAACATGTCAATTATTGTTGCGGATTTTGATCCGGATTTTGGCTATAGAATTGGAAAAAAAAAAAAATCCGCACCAAAATCCGCGGTAAATCTGTGGCAAATCCGCACCTTTGAAAAGGTGCGGATTTGCCGCGAAAGTCGCAGATTTTCATGCAGAAAAATCTGCAGCAACATTCTACCGTGGACACATAGCCTTAGGGTACTTTCACACTTGCGTTGTTGTTTTTTTGTGCAATCCGCTGTCTTGGGAAACAGCGGAATCCGTTAACGGATTCTGCTGTTTCCCATAGACTTGCATTGATGACGGATTGTGCCAAAAGTACCTGCGTTGCTTCCGCTGGGCGACGCTGCGTTGCCGCCCAGCGGGAGGAACGCAGCATGTAACTTTTTTTTGAGCAGCGGAATCCTTAGGATTTCACTGCGCATGCTCTCTCTGGCTCCCTCCAACCGTAACCAAGATAAATATAGGGTAACCAAGCAAAGTGCTTTACGCGATATTTACCCTGGCCACGTGTGCAGGGAGCCCAACACTTCCCCGCTCGGCCCCGCCCCCTACTCCGCATGTATATACACACACTCTGCATGTATATATACACACACACACACCTGCCTCAGCGCCATGGCCCCGCTCGGCTCCACCCACTCCGCACCCCGCACACGTTCTCGGCGGTCAGCTGATCACCCGGCGCTGGGAGTGATCAGTTTACCCCCCCCATGCTGGGAGCGATCAGCTAATCAGCTGATCACCCGGCGGCCGGCTACTGGGAGCGATCAGCTGATCACCCGGCGGTCGGCTACTGGGAGCGATTAGCTGATCGTTCACAATAGTCTGCCACCGGTAAACTGTAAGAAAAAAAAAAAAAATCAAAACAGATTCCGTTGTTTTGCAGCATCCGTTTGCCACTATATGCAATACATCCGTTGCATCCGTCACACAACGCAATGCAACGGGAGCCATCCAACGCAAGTGTGAAACTAGCCTTATCTGGAGCTGCTGCCGTTTATATTCTCTTGTACCAGCTATTTCTCACTGTGCATTCGCGCACTTCCGGATTCACTATGCGCATGCGTGGCGTGCGTCTCACCTTATAGTTACTTGCGTCTCATCGCGGAAGTAGGTAATTATGCCCGCCCCTCACTATTACTTAAACCTGGACACGGACACCTCCTCACTCACTTCTCCTCTGACCACTGGTGAATCAGGTAAAAACAGAATCCTTTGACATGTGCTTGTGGCTTCTTATATTATTCACTTTTCATTTCAGTTTGCCATACTTCTCCATTATTGATGGTAATTATACCATTTTCACTTTTGTATTCTAGTTTTTCACTTATATAAAATAGTAGATTTACTTTTCACTGTTTCTTTATATAATAGGTTTTTCCCTGCAATATAATCACCGGATGCTTTTACATGCTAATATACTAAAAAATCCCACACTGGAATAGTTTTTCCACATATTCCACGATATATTTTGAGGTTGAAGGTATGTTACCTTACCCATACGTCATATTGGATATTATTTTTCCCTTCTATAATCATTATTGATAGATGTTAATTAGAATTGTATGGCTTTATTTATATAGGATTTCTCGTGGTAACACTGATTGGGATGTTTATCCCCTATGTTCCCATCATCTTCAGGTTTATCATTAATAGCTTATTCCAGACTATTACCTAATAATTTCTTCACCTATTGGTTTTATTTTCACCAGTACAATTACTAACGAGCAACTATGTACTATGGTTTTTCTGAAATGGAATATAGTTTTTAATTGATTGTTACTTCATATAGAGAATCTTCTATTAAATCAAGAGAGTCATCCTCTATATAATCTTGGGTGACATCTGTTGATATTCCCAACACCTTTATACTAGGTAAATGTGTTTGGTTTACTTTACATATGGGTATATTAAGTTATTGTATATAAAAAATCCTTTTTGCTATCAATGACATGATGTAATGCCTTTATAAGAACATCATATGTTCATCTATTTCCTTTATGAGGTACTAATAGACTGTTTTATTGTCTTATTATTGTCAGTAACCGTTATCGAAGAAGGCTCTTGCCGAAACATTTATGAATGTTACAATAAAGAAAAAATAATAAATTTTGAGTGCCGGAGTTCTATTCTACATCCCTACAGGTTGCCTGTTCTAAATATAAGGTGGTGCTGGCCTGTTTTGACTTAGCATTTGCTAGGTGCCATGTCTTCAGTGTCAGAAGATGCCAAAGACACTGGCCGAGAGGAGAAACAATGAGTCACATGACGTTTCAAAGCACTGCTTTTATAGGTTAAGGGACACCAACAAGATTTACTTTGCTTTCAGGCATATCATGAGTTACTGAGGTCAGTGGAAATTTATGAATACAAGGCCACAGAGCTTCTGCAGTAGGTGTCCTCATACAACCATAGCTCAGGCACGCCCAGGTGTGTTTTAAGAAACATACATTTTTTTTTTTTTATCTATCAAGGGGATGTACAACAGCAATTTCAAAAAAGTATCCAGAATACCCAATTCAGATTTCAGGACTCCAGTCCAACTAACACATGTCTACAACCGAAAACATATGGGGGTTATCAATAAAGATCGTGATAACACTTATAGACCTGTCAGAGATTACTCAACAAAATCTTTCTTCTTTCTTGCACTCTTTATCGGGGCACACAGGAACCATAGTTTAGCCTGCTGCCTCGAATACATCTTAAAAAAATTGTTGGTTCATCCTCACCAAACTATACCTTGCCTGCTAGCATCAGGCCTCCTGAGTTAGCGAGAAAGCAGTAAGGTTATGTGCGCACGTTGCGTTTTTTTTTCGTGTCCTAAACGCTGCGTTTTGAACTGCAGCATTTTCAGTGCCAAATTGCATGCGTTCAGCTTCCCCAGCAAAGTCTATGAGAAAGCTGAAAAATCAATGCACACGCTGCATTTCTTAAACGCAGCGTTTTGGATGCCAAAAATCGCTGTGGAAAAAAAGCAGCATGTCACTTCTTTTGTGCGTTGTAGCTGCGTTCTCCACCCATTAAAATCAATGATGTGGGTCAAAACGCAACCAAAATGCACTTGGACTGCATTTTTGTTGCGTTCTGCATGCTTTTTTGACAAGCAAAACGCAGGTCTTCAATGTCGGTCAATCTCTGTCTGTGAATGTCTGTGAATCTCCCTCTGTCTGTCGGTCGGTCTCTTTGTCTGTCTGTCTCTCTCTGTCGGTCAGTCTCTCCCCCTCTCTCATACTCACCGATCCCCAGCGCGGCGCTGCACGGCTGTCACACTGCTCTGGCCGTTTCTCCTCTTTTGAAAATGCCGGCCGCTCATTTTTCAATCTGGTATTCCCTGCTTTCCCTGCCCACTGGCGCCTATGCTTGGTTGCAGTCAGACACACCCCCACGCTGAGTGACAGCTGTCTCACTGCAACCAATCACAGCCGCCGGTGGGCGGGTCTATATCGTGCAGTAAAATAATTTAAAAAAAAAAAAACGACGTGCGGTCCCCCCAATTTTGATACCAGCCAGGGTAAAGCCACACGGCTGAAGGCTAGTATTCTCAGAATGGGGAGCTCCACGTTATTGTGAGCCCCCCCAGCCTAACAATATCAGCCAGCAGCCGCCCGGAATTGCCGCATCCTTTAGATGCCACAGTCCCGGGACTCTACCCGGCTCATCCCGAATTGCCCTGGTGCGGTGGCAAACGGGGTAATAAGGAGTTAATGGCAGCAGCCTATAGCTGCCACTAAGTCCTAGGTTAATCATGGCAGGAGTCTATGAGACACATTCCATGATTAACCTGTTAGTGAAAGTAAATAAACACACACACCCGAAAAAATCCTTTATTTCGAATAAAAGACAAAAAAAACCACCCTCTTTCATGTCCGGCGTAATCCACAGAGGTCCCGCTCTCAGTTCTGCTACATGAAGCTGACAAGAGCGGCATAGAACACCGCCGCTCCTGTGAGCTCCATCCAACAACTGAAGTGATTCGCGCTGTCAGCGGGGACGTCACTGAGGTAATGCCGGTGTGTGTGTGCGGTGATGATGGGTGCGGTAGTGCCTGCATGTGCGGAGATGATGGGTGCGGTAGTGCCGGTGTGTGTGCAGTGATGATGAGGGCTATAGTGTCGGGATGTGTGCGGGGATGATGAGGGCTGTAGTGTCGGGATGTGTGCAGGAATGATGAGGGCTGTAGTGTCGGGATGGGTGCAGTGATGATGAGGGCTATAGTGTCGGGATGTGTGCGGGGATGATGAGGGCTGTAGTGTCGGGATGTGTGCAGGAATGATGAGGGCTGTAGTGTCGGGATGTGTGCGGTGATGATAAGGGCTGTAGTGTCGGAATGTGTGCGGGGATGATGAGGGCTGTAGTGTCGGAATGTGTGTGGGGATGATGAGGGCTGTAGTGTCGGGATGTGTGCGGGGATGATGAGGGCTGTAGTGTCGGGATGTGTGCGGGGATGATGAGGGCTGTAGTGTCGGATGTGTGCGGGGATGATGAGGGCTGTAGTGTCAGGATGTGTGCGGGAATGATGAGGGCTGTAGTGTCGGGATGTGTGCGGTGATGATGAGGGCTGTAGTGTCGGGATGTGTGCGGGGATGATAAGAGCTGTAGTGTCGGGATGTGTGCGGTGATGTAGTCGGTATTGTCGGGATGTGTGTGGTGATGTAGGCGGTAATGTCGGGATGTGTGCGGTGAAGATGAGTGACAGCAGCGCTAATCGCGCTGCTCACTTCAGTCACTGAGGGGGATTAGCGGTGACCGGTGAGTCCTTCACGGGTGACCGCTAATCAGGCTGCCACACACAGACAGAGCCGCGGTATGACAATGAAGTCGGGTGAAGTTCACCAGAGTTCATTCTCATCGCGCGACTCTGTCTGTGTCTGCTGTCAGCCAGCATGTAGCAGAGCTGAATTGTCGGGGGAACGCACTGTAAAAAATGCATCCAGACTTCCTGTTCCGGTCCTGGCTGAGGAGGCAGCATAGAGGAGAAGCTCCCGACACCCCTCTGAGAAACCGACGATAAACAGCATACCCGGGCAAGTGAGCGAGCAGAGAGCAGCACGTCTGGTAGCAGGAAGCACACAGCTATGGAGCGGTACTTACTGAGGAGTGCTGGTGGTGGTGAGGGGACCTGCAGGAGTGGAGATCCTGACTGCCGGCGGGGAGAAGAGGAGACTGACATGGCACCTACAAGCCTGATGGAGGAGGAGCCAGAGTCCCCAGTGCAAGATGTGGTAATGGAAGCCAGGAGAGGGAGAAGTGAAGGAGATGAGAGCGGGGGGTCGGGGGAGGATGGAGCAGGAGAGAAATCGCTGCAGGGGATTGCAGAGGGAGAAACACAATGGGTAGAGGAAGGGGACATGGAGGAACAAGAAAGAGAGGAGGAGGAGGAGTGCAGCAAGCAAAGAGTGGCCAGAGACGCAGGAGACCGGACTGATCACTTAGACATGCAATATAAGGTAAATGTAAAAGACAGGAAAAAAATGGAATAAATAGTGCAAATAAATTTTATTGTCAAAAGAAAGGGGACACACAAAAAGGGGGGTTCAAGTGGATGTACATAAAAACATTGAGTGATTAAAAACATTCAAAAAATGGGAGCTGGGTGCGGGCACAGATAATGCATTAATCTGGTAGAAAAAATGGGTACATATAAGTAATAAATACCGATGGAAAGTGAACATAATCAACAAGCAGGATACTATATTAAAGTGTCAGTGCATATATTTTCACAACAAAACGCTTGTATCTCAAATGATTTTTAAAATGTCACATACATCAGTAGCCTAATTTGCAGAGCATAATAGCCATTATAAGTACCCACCAATAAAGTGCAGTCGTGCCGATGATAGTAGCAAAAAAGCCCAAGCAGCCAGGTCCCAGAAGGAAAGGTTCCCCCAAACCCACCAACACGTGTTTCGCTACTGGTGGGGGCTTGTGCACCCCACTAGCTTCATCAGGGAGGGAAAAGAAGACATGGGCGCTTTACTGCGGAAGTGTTTTAAATATGCCGCCCTGTATGGTTTCCGCCTACGTCATCGCATTAAATGACGCATGCGCAGCCGCCCGCAGCATCACCGCAGGCAGGGAAGCCGTCAGACAAACACGACGCATGCGCGGGAGCAAAGACGCGTCATTCCGATCCCGCGCATGCGCCGGCGTCACCAAGACAGCACCCGGCCAGCGGCGACACAGAGGGCAGCAGCGCATGCGTACAGAGATGACGTGCAAGGTAAACACAAATAATGATAGTAATAGTACAGGATGACGTGCACAGCGGATGTGGAGGGTAGCATATAAAAATAAATCTGAACCACCGGAAAGAAAAAAAAAATAAAAAATTTTTTTAAAAACAATTTCTTATCTTGTCTGTCCCCCTTGGCATGGGCGTACTTTATGCTTTGTATTAAAAGTGTTACATCTTTTATTTTATTTAGATCTGATCCACCTATCTTTGCAGTGATTGAGTGGTCCACTGAAGACCTTACTTTTCGAACTACTCTGCCTCTCGATATTATGAATAAAGGATGAGATGGATACTGCCATCAGTCTAGAACAGACAAAGAACATTTTCTTTCCCTATCTGCATAATAATGTATAATGTGGCAATTCCTCTTATTACTCTGCAATAATACTTTTAGATTCACTTATTTTGTGTTTCTCTTTTTCTTTCCGGTGGTTCAGATTTATTTTTATATGCTACCCTCCACATCCGCTGTGCACGTCATCCTGTACTATTACTATCATTATTTGTGTTTACCTTGCACGTCATCTCTGTACGCATGCGCTGCTGCCCTCTGTGTCGCCGCTGGCCGGGTGCTGTCTTGGTGACGCCGGCGCATGCGCGGGATCGGAATGACGCGTCTTTGCTCCCGCGCATGCGTCGTGTTTGTCTGACGGCTTCCCTGCCTGCGGTGATGCTGCGGGCGGCTGCGCATGCGTCATTTAATGCGATGACGTAGGCGGAAACCATACAGGGCGGCATATTTAAAACACTTCCGCAGTAAAGCGCCCATGTCTTCTTTTCCCTCCCTGATGAAGCTAGTGGGGTGCACAAGCCCCCACCAGTAGCGAAACACGTGTTGGTGGGTTTGGGGGAACCTTTCCTTCTGGGACCTGGCTGCTTGGGCTTTTTTGCTACTATCATCGGCACGACTGCACTTTATTGGTGGGTACTTATAATGGCTATTATGCTCTGCAAATTAGGCTACTGATGTATGTGACATTTTAAAAATCATTTGAGATACAAGCGTTTTGTTGTGAAAATATATGCACTGACACTTTAATATAGTATCCTGCTTGTTGATTATGTTCACTTTCCATCGGTATTTATTACTTATATGTACCCATTTTTTCTACCAGATTAATGCATTATCTGTGCCCGCACCCAGCTCCCATTTTTTGAATGTTTTTAATCACTCAATGTTTTTATGTACATCCACTTGAACCCCCCTTTTTGCGTGTCCCCTTTCTTTTGACAATAAAATTTATTTGCACTATTTATTCCATTTTTCTCCTGTCTTTTACATGTCTATATGGAATTTGTGCTTGCGGCATGTGACCCACGGGTGGTACCTTGACCGCAGTTATGATCATTATGGTATCATGGAGGTTTTCTAATTTAATGCAATATAAGGTGTCTAATCATGATAAATGCCAGCAGAAGCTGCATGTCAGAAACAGTAACATTCCTTCTAAAGCAAACAAGAAACTGCCGGCCACACCATTATCTAAATACTGTAAACAAATGGGGGAGGGTGGAAAATCCCCAGCTCAGAATAAGAGAACTAAGAAACCAGCACCACCTGCAGGCCAAGACAAGCATGCACAAGAGCTCAATGTTGATTATAAAAAATTGGCTGCCGAAGTGACATCACAGCTGTCAAAAGAGATTAAAGTGGCCATTGAAACAGCCATACAAACATCCCTAGCAGCTATGCAAAAGCAGATTAGTGGACATGCATCTAGACTGGCAGAAACAGAGCAGAGAATATCTGACTCAGAGGAGAAAATAATGGCTATGCAAGAGCAAATAGCAGCTCTAGTGAAATCTAACGATTATTTGAGAGATAAAGCGGAAGACTTAGAGAACCGATCGAGGCGAAATAATCTGCGCATTGTGGGGCTGCCAGAATCGGTATCTTTGGGACAGCTGGATAACATATGTGAACAGGAGTTACCTCAGGCCCTGGGCATTAAGGCTAAATTCAGAGTGGAAAGAGCGCACAGAGTGGGACCACTGAGACAACAAGAAGCGAATAGGGGAGAGGATCCAAACCCAAACAAGAAAGCCCCGCTGAGGGCTAGACAAGTGATAGTCAAATATCTTGATTATAAACATAAAGAGGAAATACTGAGGGCCTTTAGAGACAGACAGCGACCATTGCATTACCAAGGCAACAGACTGCTAATTTTCGGCGATTATTCAGCAGAAGTCTCCAGAAAGAGAAAAGAATTCAGCAAAGTATGTTCATTCCTGTATAACAAAAAAGTCAAGTGCCAACTGCTATACCCTGCCACACTGAAAGTCAGAAATCTTAATGGCTCGTTTGCATATTACAAAGACTTTAAAGAAGCAGAGCGTACTCTCATGGCAGAACAAGATAAGCATCGGGCTGATGGACAAAAAAGAGAAAACAATGGAGAAGGGACCAGCAGAGGAGGATCTCCAAGAGGCCCAGGGAAAGACTCGAGAAGCTTTGAGGAGCAATCGCGGGTGGAGAGTAGAGAGGAAAGGAGATTGAGCCCAAAACAACAAAATAATCCTCGCTCGGAACACAGAGACTAACTGTTGGAAATGGTTCATGATAACTGAACTGAACTAGATATTGCTGGTCCTGTTCTCGCACTCTCTCACTCTCTTGATTTCACTCTCTCATGTTCAGTTTTGCTTTCACGCTTGCTATCAGTTTCACTTTCAGTCTTACTCCTAACGTTCAGTCTCACACTCACTCTCAGTCTCACACTTTTTTTTTTTTTTTTTTTTTTCTCCCTCCCTCACATATTCAGTCTCATTTTCAGTTTCACGCTTACTTTCAGTTTCACACTCACTCTCATACTCAGTTTCATTTTCAGTCTCACGCTCACTTTCAGTACCTCACGCGCTCTGTCTCACTCTTTTTCTCTCGCATATTCAGTCTCACGCTTACTTTCAGTTCCACTTCCAGATTCACTTTCATTCTTACTTTCACTCGCCTTTGTCCAGGAACGACTTCCAGGCGTAAATGAAGTGGATCTGTCTGCTCTGAGTGCGGGGATGACCACCAGAAAATAGAGCTAAGTTGGACTTGAAGTCCTTATAGAGTTTTTGTCATACTGTACTATTTTTGCCATTATTTAAGGCTTGTTCATGTGACTCATGTGAATCCGGGGCTAGAACGTATACTCTAAGGGGGGTGACTAGGGAGCTCAACAGTTTGGCTAGGAAAAGGGGAAGTCATCAGCATGGCGAAAAGAGCCAAAAATTTCCCAGAAGGGAAAACGTGTTCTGCAGTTACTTGTTTATTGTTATATTTGTTAAACATACAAGGTGGGGAAAAGATATATCAAGCCTGGGGGGCAAATTCTATACCTGGTAATAATTGTCTCGTCTCTTGTGAGTTCAGGGCCCACAGGGGAGGAAGTAGTAAGAGCAAAATACAAAGGCAAATATGGTACAAATAACTACATGGAATGTGAAAGGCTTGAGATCTCCTAACAAACGAGCAATGATACTAAGACATCTGAAAAGACTAAAAACAGATATTGCATTATTACAGGAAACGCATTTGAGGAAGGAGGACTTTTTCCGCATGAAGAAATACTGGGTGGGTACTGTATATGGGGCAGAGGCACAAGGTAGGAAAGCGGGGACAATGATTCTAATACATAAACAGCTCAGCCATGAAGTAGTGACACACGAGGCAGACGACCAGGGACGGTGGCAGCATTTAACAATCATTAGTCCAGCGGGTAAATTAAGTATCTATAATGTTTACGGTCCAAACTCCCAACAGAGCATATTTCATGATGGCATAAAGGCCAGCATACTAGCAGATGGGGAGACCAACATCATAGTAGGAGGTGATTTTAACACAGTTCCAGACTCAGCTGAAGACAGGAGGAGGGGGAAGGAGAGGACAGGGGATGTGGACAGAAGGCCGGACCATAGGGATGTGACATTAGAAGACGTGGGTTTGAAGGACATCTGGAGATTAGCTCACCCGCATGATAGAGAATATACACACTTCTCGCATCCTCATGATAGCTGGTCGCGTATTGATCAATTTTGGATTTCTCAAGGCCTAGTTAATCGGGCACAAGAATGTGTGATAGAAAACATGGTGATATCTGATCATAGTCCGTTGAGATTGGGTATCAGAGAGCAATTCAAGAGAGGTACAGATATCATATGGAGATTTCCATCATTTCTTCTCAGACAAGATAATTTCCACAGGGTATTACGAGAGTGGTGGGGAGAATTCACAGAGGAAAACAAGGAACACAAAGGGAACCCAGTGCTATACTGGGAAACGGCAAAAGCGGTCTTGAGGGGTCGCCTGATTGGATATGCGGCCATGATCAAAAGGAAGACCAATGAGAATTATAATGCCCAGAGTGAAGCAGTGCGGGTAGCATACACAAAGTATTTGGCTAATAGATCTCCCACGACGAAAGACAGATGGTTGGAGGCAAAAAGGGGGTTCGACGAATGGGCAAAAAAAAAGGAACAATTATTTTGGTCGCACAGGGAAGCAGAGCTACATAGATTTGGCAACAAGGCGGGGAGGATGCTGGCAAATTTGGCAAGGGGTAGCAGGAAAATGACAGTGATTTCCAAACTAAAAAGAAAGGGGGGGAGGTGACCACAGATCCTAAGGAAATTAATAAATTGCTGGGACATTTTTATAGAAAACTATATGGGCCAGGAAACAATGACATGACTGACGAGGCAGAGTGGTTAAGACAAGCGCACTTGCCTAGCGTAACAGAGGAAGATCTGAGTGACCTAAATGCAGATATCACAGTTGAGGAGGTGACTAGAACAATCGGGGAGCTTAACACCAACAAGGCACCAGGCCCCGACGGTTTTAACAGCGAGTTTTATAAGGCTATGAGGGATCTGATCTCGCCAGATTTAACTGCGGTATTTAATGCATTTTTGGAAGGAGAGGAAATTCCTAAAAATTCAAACGTAGCATATATCAAATTACTCCCTAAGGGAACTAAAGACCTGGATGATCCCTCTAGTTATAGACCCATATCACTTATAAACCAGGATTTAAAAATAATATCTAAGATTATGGCTAATAGATTGGCCATGATTCTTCCAAGGATCATTACAGAGCATCAGGTAGGGTTTATTAAAGGGAGAAATGCTGTCACTAATATCCGGAAGACAATACTAGTGGTGGATGCGGTGAGATTGGAACAGACAGAGAGGAGGGCAAGACCCGCTCTAGTTACACTCGACGCAGAAAAAGCGTTTGACAATGTAAATTGGAGCTGGCTGGACAAAGTACTAGAGGCCACAGGGATTGTAGGCAAAATGAGGCTTTACATTAGGAATCTTTACGCTAACTCGGGAGCTAGGGTACACACTCCAGGTTTTTTATCAGACGTGTTCCCTTTGATGAAGGGAACAAGACAAGGCTGTCCGTTATCTCCCCTCCTATTCGACTTGGCCATTGAACCATTGTCAAGAATATTGCAGGGCCCGAATAGTTTTAAAGGGATTAAGGTAAGGGGAACTGAAATAAAGACAGCACTTTTTGCCGATGATGTCATACTATATATGGGGGACCCTAGCGTGGATTTGCCACAGACTCTAGCCCTAATTGTAAAATTTGGATTAGTCTCAGGATTCAAATTGAATAAAAAAAAGTGTGAGATCCTGTTCCTAAAAGGGGGGAATGTAAGGGATGGTTGTATATGTGGCATTCCTATAGCACAGACATCACTTAAATATCTGGGAATTCATATAGGAAGAACGGTGGAATCAATTTACGAGATGAATTATGGCCCACTAATTAGGAAAATTATAGCACAACTAAAGGGTTGGAAGGGTCTGCCTCTACCACTACTGGCAAGGTGCCACCTGATAAAAATGATGAGCTTTCCTAGACTGTTGTACCCATTCCAGACGATCCCGATATTGCTAAAACTGAGGGACGTAAATAGGCTCAACTCAGCGTATGCGGATTTTATATGGCGGGGAAGGAAACCTAGAATAAAGTTACGAACATTGATGAAGTCAACGGAGGAAGGAGGTCTTAGTTTCCCGGATGTTCGGGGTTATAACCTGGTGTGTATAATGAGACATGTGTTTGATTGGTTGAGAGGAACAAGCAGGCACTCAGACTATGGCATGGAAGCCAAGTATGCATCACCGTGGGATTTGGCGTCCATTTTACACTCCCCATTGTCCAGGGCGGATGGGCATATAAGGAACTCAATCTTATTCCGAGACACTATGCTAACATGGAAACTGGTAAGAAAGAAATTGGGACTGTCATGGAAAGTATCTAAGTACTTAAATCCCTGGGCATCTCCGAACTTTCCCATGGGACGGGAAAATAAGCTATTTACTAGATGGAAAGAGAAGGGCGTCGAGAGAATGAAGGATGTCATGAATGTGGAGGAGAGAAGGTGGCTGACAGGACGGGAAGTGCTTGACAAGTATGAACTTAATAGCTCACATATCATCCAGTATGAACAACTGAAGCATGGAGTATTTGTAGATTTGGGGGAGCTTGGAAAGGAATTGAATAAGAGTTTGATTGATGAGCTTATGGAAAGTGATGTAGCAAGTGTAAATGTTTCCAAAATTTACCGAACATTTCGGGGAATGCTTATATCTGGGGAGGATAGCCGTACTCTAACAGCGTGGGGGAAACAATTGAAAGGGCAGGAAGTTGTAGGGGATATATTGAAGGGATGGGTACAGATGCGGAAACATGTTACCAATGAGAGATGGAGAGACACCCAATTTAGAATTTTACACAGGGCTATTATGGGCTTCAACATTCCAGGAAGAGATATGCGGTGTCCTAAATGTCAAAGAGAAAAAACAGATATGCTACATGGACTATGGGAGTGTAAGGAAATTCACAGGTTCTGGAATCAAGTTAGATTATTTGTCCAGGCAACATGGGGAATTTCTGGAAATCTAGAGCTAATGGTGTGGATTTTCCATTCCTTTGAGGGAGGAGTAAGAGGGGGATCGGACATGCCGGGAAAGAAGAAATATACAATAGTACATGACATAGCCATGATAGCCAAACGGTCCATATTAAAGCATTGGATACAAAGGGAGGGACCATCCATAAAAGAGGTCATCGGGGAATTACATAATTTATTGAGGCTGGAGAAAGTGGAAGCGGAAACGGACAAAGACAGGTTGACACCCAAGTTCTTTGGGAAATGGAGAAATTTCATTGAAAGTCAATTTACTCAGGGAGAAATAAGTAATCTGATGACACCTTTTATACAATCGGAATGGTACCTTCTGAATGATATCCAGGACAAACTGGGTAAATTGAAAATCACGGAGGTGTGGGTTCCGGAGGAAAGGGAGACGAGATGCTAAGGTAGCCACAAGACGTGCCAGAAAATTTGGAAGCATTCGGGGTTGGCTTAGGGGCTTAATGACTAATTGACTTGTATCGCGTCTGTTATTTCTTAGTACTTTTGCCTTGGTTTAATAGAGACCATATCAATCAGATAATCAGTTTAAAATATCAAGTTGGGGCATTGCACCCTATTATGTCACATATTGTCAGACAAATGTTTTTCCTTGCGTAACCTTGAATATCTTGTTATGTTTATAAAAAATTGGAAAATTAATAAAAAGTTTTTGAAAAAAAAAAAAAAAAAATGCATCCAAAACGCATGGAAAAAGTATCTAAACTGAATGCGTTGTGGATGCATTTTTTTTTTTTTACAAACGCAGTGTCCAGTCTGCCAGATGGTGCATTCTTTTCTGCACTGCTGAGAACGCAACTTGCGCACATAGCCTTAGACATGCAAAAAAAAAAAAAGAATAAAAGCATGGAAAGTTCAATCACCCTGTGAATAAAAGCCTAAATGCACGCCTAACTCAACAATCAAAAGTGAGTGCTGTGTTCCTCAAGCGAGAGAAAGATTTTATTAGAAGTACCAAAAAAAGAGAATTTTGTTTACTTACCGTAAATTCTTTTTCTTATAGTTCCGCATTGGGAGACCCAGACCATGGGTGTTTAGCTTCTGCCTCCGGAGGACACACAAAGTACTACACTTAAAAGTGTAGCTCCTCCCTCTGAGCTTATACACCCCCTGGTGAGCAGACCCAGCCAGTTTAGTGCAAAAGCTGAAGAAGAATAGCCACCCACAAGTAGAACAGAGCAAAAGCCGGAACAACCGGAGACTCTGTCCACGACAACAGCCGGTGATAACACGCGGAACAAGAAAATTGCCAACAGGCAACAGGGAGGGTGCTGGGTCTCCCAATACGGAACTATAAGAAAAAGAATTTACGGTAAGTAAACAAAATTCTCTTTTTCTTTATCGTTCCTTTGGGAGACCCAGACCATGAGACGTTCCAAAGCAGTCCCTGGGTGGGAAATAAACCGAAAAAAGGCAAGAAGTAGACAGAACCTAACTTCACAAATGGGCGACAGCCGCCTGAAGGATGCGTCTGCCCAAGCTCGCATCTGCCGAAGCATGAGCATGCACTTGGTAGTGCTTCGAAAAGGTATGCAGGCTAGTCCAAGTGGCAGCCTGACAGACTTGTTGAGCCGTAGCCTGGTGCCTGAAAGCCCAAGAGGCACCAACAGCTCTGGTCGAATATGCCTTGATCCCCGGCGGGGGAGGCACCTGAGAACTCTGGTAGGCGTCCGAAATGGTCGATCTAATCCAATGGGCCAAGGTCGGCTTAGAAGCAGAGAGGCCCTTGCGCCGACCTGTGGTTAGCACAAAAAGAGAAGTGCACCGCCTAAGATCCGGAGCGCACGCACCAGATCCAGAGTATGCAGCGCTTTTTCAAAGCGATGAACAGGAGCCGGACAAAAGGAAGGTAGGGTAATGTCCTGGTTAAGGTGGAAAGGAGAGACCACCTTAGGAAGAAAGTCCGGAGTCGGACGGAGAACCACCTTGTCTTGATGAAAAACCAAAAAAGGTGACTCCGAAGAGAGCGCGGCCAAATCAGAAACTCTCCTGAGGGAAGTTATGGCCACCAGAGAAACCACTTTCTGTGAAAGACGATGCAAAGAGACCTCCCTAAGAGGCTCAAAGGGGGGTTTCTGCAAAACCGTAAGAACTAAATTAAGGTCCCAGGGATCCAAGGGCCGCCGGTAAGGCGGAATGATGTGAGACGCGCCTTGCATGAAGGTGCGGACCTGAGCCAGCCAAGCGAGACGCCGCTGGAACAGAACTGACAGAGCTGAGACTTGTCCCTTGAGAGAGTTGAGGGACAGTCCTAGCTGCAGACCGGACTGTAGAAAAGACAGAAGGGTCGTCAAGGAGAATGGACAAGGAGAATGGTCAGTAGAGCGACACCAGGACAGGAAAATTTTCCAAGTCCTGTGATAGATCTTAGCGGAGGAAGACTTACGGGCCAGAGTCATAGTGGAGATGACTTCAGGAGGGATACCAGAAGCCGTCAAGATCCAGGACTCAAGAGCCACGCCGTCAATTTGAGAGCCGCAGAATTCAGGCGGAAAAACGGACCTTGTGAGAGTAGGTCTGGACGGTCCGGGAGATGCCACGGCATCTCTACGGACAGATGGAGCAGGTCTGGATACCAAGCTCGCCTGGACCAGTCCGGTGCAATGAGGATGACTCGACAGCCCTCCGTTCTGATCTTGCGCAGAACCCTGGGCAAGAGAGCTAGAGGGGGAAACACGTAGGACAGACGAAACTGGGACCAGTCTTGAACCAGTGCGTCCGTGGCGAATGCCTGAGGGTCAAGGGAGCGAGCCACGTAAACGGGAACCTTCTTGTTGTGACGGGATGCCGTTAGGTCCGCGTCCGGAGTGCCCCATTTGCGGCAGAT
Source organism: Anomaloglossus baeobatrachus (assembly GCF_048569485.1). NCBI lineage: Eukaryota > Metazoa > Chordata > Amphibia > Anura > Aromobatidae > Anomaloglossus > Anomaloglossus baeobatrachus. Next base: position 351,086,159 of record NC_134357.1, on the reverse strand, counting down.
TGACTGAAACACTGCCGAGTGCAGGGACCACTCGCCACCGTCCACGGTTTGACGGCTGAGATAATCTGCCTCCCAGTTTTCCACGCCTGGGATGTGGACTGCGGATATGGTGGACTTGGAGTCCTCCGCCCATTGAAGGATGCGTTGTACCTCCAACATCGCCAGGCGGCTGCGTGTCCCGCCTTGGTGATTGATGTAGGCAACCGCTGTCGCGTTGTCTGACTGGACTCGAATGTGCCTGCCCGCCAACAGGTGGTGAAAAGCTAGGAGAGCTAGAAGCACGGCTCTGGTTTCCAGCACATTGATTGAAAGGGCTGACTCGGACGGAGTCCAAGTGCCCTGCGCTCTGTGGTGGAGATATACCGCTCCCCAGCCGGATAGACTGGCATCCGTGGTGAGAATCACCCAGGAGGGGGCCAGGAAGGAGCGCCCCTGGGACAGGGAGAGGGGCCGAAGCCACCACTGAAGAGAGCTCCTGTTTTGTGGCGAGAGAGCCACTAACCTGTGTAAGGAGGAAAGCCGCTTGTCCCAACAGCGGAGAATGTCCAGCTGCAGGGGGCGCAGATGGAACTGGGCAAAGGGAACAGCCTCCATGGACGCCACCATTTGACCCAGCACCTGCATCAGACGCCTGAGGGTATAACGGCGGGGCCTCAGGAGAGAGCGCACCGCTAGCTGGAGGGACTGCTGTTTGACTAAGGGCAACTTCACAAGTGCCGGCAAAGTCTTGAACTGCATCCCTAGGTACGTGAGACTCTGGGTCGGAGTCAGAGTGGATTTGGGCAGGTTGACCAGCCACCCGAATTGAGCTAGAGTGAAGAGAGTGAGAGAGACACTCCGCTGACAGTCTGCGCTGGATGAAGCCTTGACTAGAAGGTCGTCCAGGTAAGGAATCACTGCCAACCCCTGGAGGTGCAGAACTGCAATCACTGCTGCTTTGACCTTGGTGAATACCCGAGGGGCCGTGGCCAACCCGAAGGGGAGAGCCACGAATTGGAAGTGATCTTCTCCTACTGCAAAACGTAGCCAACGCTGGTGTGACACTGCAATTGGCACATGCACATAGGCATCTCTGATGTCGATGGATGCCAGGAAATCCCCTTGGACATAGAGGCAATGACTGATCGCAGAGACTCCATGCGAAAGCGCCGCACCTGAACATGCTTGTTGAGAAGCTTCAGATCCAGGATGGGCCGGAAGGTACCGTCCTTTTTGGGAACTAGGAAGAGATTTGAGTAGAAACCTCTGAACCGTTCCCGAGCGGGAACTGGTACAATTACTCCATTGGCCTGTAAGGCTGCCACGGCCTGTGAGAAGGCGGCGGCCTTGGAGCAGGGGGGAGTTGAGAGAAAAAATCTGTTTGGCGGACTGGAAGAGAATTCTATCCTGTAGCCGTGGGAGATGATATCTCTCACCCACTGATCGGAGACGTGTTGAAACCAAGCGTCGCCAAAGTGGGAGAGCCTGCCACCGACTAAGGACGTTCCTGGAGCGGGCAGATAGTCACGAGGAGGCTGCCTTAGTGGTAGCAGCTCCTGCGGTCTTCTGTGGACGCGCTTGTGCGCGCCAGTTGGATTTCTGGTCCTTGGCTGAGTTAGCGGACGAGGCCGAGGGCTTAGAGGACGACCAGTTGGAGGAACGAAAGGAACGAAACCTCGACTGATTCCTACCCTGGACAGGTTTCCTGGCTTTAGTTTGAGGCATGCAAGTACTCTTCCCGCCAGTAGCTTCCTTAATAATTTCATCCAGCTGTTCTCCGAACAGCCGGGACCCAGCAAAAGGGAGCCCAGCAAGGTACTTCTTTGAAGAAGCATCTGCCTTCCACTCCCGAAGCCACAAGATTCTGCGGATAGCGAGGGAATTAGCCGAAGCCACCGTAGTGCGGTGAGAAGCCTCCAGCACGGCAGACATGGCATAGGATGAAAAGGCCGAAGCTTGGGAAGTTAAGGCATCCATTTCGGGCATAGATTCCCTGGTGAGGGAATGCATCTCCTCTAGAGAAGCAGAGATGGCCTTGAGAGCTTACACTGCTGCAAAAGTCGGGAGAAAACGCGGCCCCCGCCGCTTCATACACGGATTTGGCCAGAAGGTCAATCTGGCGGTCAGTGGAATCCTTAAGGGAAGTGCCATCAGCCACCGACAACGGTCCGGGCTGCGAGCCTCGACACCGGAGGGTCTACCCTTGGGGACTGAGCCCACTCCTTGACCACCTCAGGTGGAAAGGGAAAACGGTCATCAGAACCACGCTTTGGGAAGCGCTTGTCAGGACAGGCCCTGGGCTTGGTCACAGCGGCCTGAAAACTGGAGTGGTTAAAGAACACACTCTTTGCTCTCTTAGGCAAGGTAAACTGGTGCTTTTCTGCCAGAGAGGTTTGCTCCTTTGATACTGGCGGATTGAGATCCAGTACAGAATTAATAGAGGCAATCAAGTCACTAAGATCTGAGTCACTTTCGGACAGATTAATGGGCCACATGGAGTTAGCCTCCGAGCCCACTGTAAAGGCATCCTCCTCATCCAGCGAGTCAGCTCTGGAATCAGAGCCACGGGAGGAGGAGGGAGAGGGAACCCTGCGTCTCTTCTTAGGAGAACGGGGTCTGGGCCCTGATGATGAATCCTCTGTGAGCTCCGGTCCTGAGGGACCCTTAGCAGCAGAGGCACCCTGTGAAGGGGGCTGATGCATATTCATCAACGTCCTGGACAGAAGTCCCATGGACTCAGCAAAAGACTGGGAGACCTAGAAAAGGATTCTACCCAAGCCGGGGGCTCAGCCACAGGAGCAGGAGCAGCCTGAGAGACCACTGGGGGTGAGACTCCAGGCTGTGGCACCGCCAAGTTAGAGCAGGCATCACAATGTGGGAAGGTGCTCGGTTCAGGCAGCAGGAGCTTACATGCAGCGCATACAGCATAAAGCTTTGGGGCCTTGCTCCTCGTGTGAGACATGCTGCTGGAGTGGGGGCTCTGCCAGAGAATGAACCCCAGAGAGTATATACAGAGGTCCACAAGCGGAGACCGGTTGTGGCTTACCAGACCGCTGGAGCGGTGTTGTGTGCCCTCCAGATCCCGAAGCCCGGACCCCCAAGCATAGCACCTCAGCAGAGATGCTGCAGACCAGCGCTGCAATGACTGATCGCAGAGAGAACGCTGAGAAAATGGCCGCCGGAGCGAAGAGAGGGGGCGGGACTTGGTTGAGGAGCGGGATCTGGAGGGCCATAGAGACCTACAGGGGAGGGGACACACACTGCAGTGGGGAGTGTCCCTCCCCTGTACAGAACGGCCGCCGGGAGGAGCCGCGCTGTCCCTCTGCATGAGTGACATGCGAGGGCAGTGAAACAGAAACTAGGCCTCCGGCGAAGCCGGGGCCTAAATTTGAGCGGCGCGGCCGACCCGCAGGCACCATCGGCGCGGTTCTCAGGCGAAAGCTAGAGAACCCGCCGGAAATGTCAGTAAACACAATAAGCACACTCTCCCCCAACAATAAAGTACAGGGACCCCGAAATCTAAACGTCTCAGGTACTTAGCTGCTGAGACGCAGGGCCAAGTCCCTGGGGATGAGTGCTCCGATCCAGCAGGGTCCTGAAGGGCTGCGGATGGAGACCGGTCTCCTGCCAAGCATGGAGACCGTGCTGGCTCCCACTTCAAGCCAGAGCCCAGGAGGGATGGTGAAGGAGCACGGCATGTAAAGGCTCCAGCCTAGGAATCAACCTTACAACACCGCTGACACAGTGGGGTGAGAAGGGACATGCCAGGGGTCCAGACGTGGACCCCACTCTTCAATCTCGTTCCAAAAGGAAAAACTCATATGAGAATGCATGTGTGGATGTATGCTTCCTGAACACAAAGCGATAAACTGGCTGGGTCTGCTCACCAGGGAGTGTATAAGCTCAGAGGGAGGAGCTACACTTTTAAGTGTAGTACTTTGTGTGTCCTCCGGAGGCAGAAGCTAAACACCCATGGTCTGGGTCTCCCAAAGGAACGATAAAGAAATCTTAGTTTCCCGTTCACTTCATTAGGGGACAAGGAATCATGGGAAATCCTGAAGCTGTCCGTGGGGTGGGGATAACAAAAAATAAAATATACAATTACCACATAAGTATTCACTCTTGATTAAGTTGTCACCTGCTGCCTGCAGCTCCTTTCTGCCAAAGTCAAGGCATGGACCTTGTAAAACTTGGTCAAGTCATACATTTTCTAAGTAGCTGCCTTACAGAGTTGGAGAACAGATGCCTGGTGATGGACAACCTAGAAGGCCACAACAGCCCTCTTAGAGTGCACCCTAACCCTTAACCTCTTCATGACCGGACGATTTTCCATTTTTGTTTTTTGCTCCCCTTCTTCAGAGAGCCATAACTTTAGTTTTCTGCCATTCTTGCCATATGAGGGCTTGTTTTTTGTGGGTCAAGTTGTACTTTTAAATGAAACCATAAGTTATACTATATAGTGTACTAGAAGACGGCATAAAAAATTCCAAGTGGGGAAAAATTGCAAAACAAAAAAAAACAAAAAAAACCATTCACAGTGTTCACTATATGGTAAAACTGATGTGAACAGGAAAAAGAGAATTTTGTTTACTTACCGTAAATTCTTTTTCTTATAGTTCCGACATGGGAGACCCAGACCATGGGTGTATAGCTTCTGCCTCCAGAGGACACACAAAGTACTACACCAAAAGTGTAGCTCCTCCCTCCGAGCATATACACCCCCTGGATGACCAAATCTAGCCAGTTTAGTGCAAAAGCTGAAGGAGGACATCCACCCACAAGTAGAGACAGAGCAAAACCCGGAACAACCGGAACCTCTGACTACAACAACAGCCGGTGAAAACACACGGAACAAGAAAACTGCCAACAGGCAACAGGGAGGGTGCTGGGTCTCCCATGTCGGAACTATAAGAAAAAGAATTTACGGTAAGTAAACAAAATTCTCTTTTTCTTCATTGTTCCTTATGGGAGACCCAGACCATGGGACGTCTCAAAGCAGTCCATGGGTGGGAAATAAACAGAAAACTGAGAAGTAGGCAAAACCTAACTTCACAAATGGGCGACAGCCGCCTGAAGGATGCGTCTGCCCAAGCTCGCATCTGCCGAAGCATGAGCATGCACTTGGTAGTGCTTTGAAAAGGTGTGCAGACTAGACCAAGTGGCAGCCTGACAGACCTGCTGAGCCGTAGCCTGGTGCCTGAAAGCCCAAGAGGCACCGACAGCTCTGGTCGAATGTGCCTTGATCCCCGACGGGGGAGGCACCTGAGTACTCTGGTAGGCATAGGATATGGCCGACCTAATCCAACGAGCTAGGGTCGGTTTAGCAGCCAAGAGACCCTTGCGCTGACCTGCGGTCAGCACAAAAAGAGAGGTGCACCGCCTAAGAGCAGCGGTGCGTGACACATAGATCCGGAGCGCCCGCACCAGATCTAAAGTATGCAACGCTTTCTCAAAGCGATGAACAGGGCCCGGACAAAGGGAAGGGAATGAAATGTCCTGGTTAAGGTGGAAAGGAGACACCACCTTAGGAAGAAAGCCCGGAGTCGGACGGAGAACTACCTTGTCTTGGTGAAAAACCAAAAAAGGTGACTCCGAAGAGAGCGCGGCCAAATCAGAGACTCTCCTGAGAGAAGTTATGGCCACCAGAAAGACGACTTTCTGTGAAAGTCGAAACAAAGAAACTTCCCTAAGAGGCTCAAAGGGGGGTTTCTGTAAGGCCGTGAGGACCAGATTAAGGTCCCAGGGATCCAAAGGCCGGCGATAAGGTGGAATGATGTGAGATGCGCCCTGCATGAAGGTGCGCACCTGAGCCAGTCGGGCGATACGCCGCTGAAAGAACACTGACAGAGCCGAGACCTGTCCCTTAAGAGAATTGAGGGATAGTCCTAGCTGCAGACCGGACTGTAGAAAGGACAGGATGGTTGGCAAGGAAAAAGGCCAAAGGATACTTCCGAGCTCGAGTCATAGTGGAGATGACTTCAGGAGGGATACCAGAAGTCGTCAAGATCCAGGACTCAAAAGCCACGCCGTCAATCTGAGAGTCGCAGGATTCTGGCGGAAAGACGGACCTCGTGAGAGAAGGTCTGGACAGTCCGGGAGATGCCATGGCACCTCTACGGACAGACGGAGCAGGTCAGGGTACCAAGCTTGCCTGGGTCAGTCTGGAGTAATGAGAATGACCCGACGGCCCTCCTTTCTGATCTTGCGCAGGACTCTGGGCAAGAACTAGAGGGTGAAACACGTAAGACAGGTAAAACAAATAAAGCTCATAGCAATCAGATAACAGTAACATTAAAGGACATGCCTGCCAAAAGGAATATCATACACAGTGCCAAATTGAATTATAGCCTCACCATTGGTATGGAATGGTATGAGCTTTATTTTAAGCTCTTTCTCATAATATTAAGTCACTTTGAACATCCCTGCTTAATTAATACCATCTAATCACGGTTGCCAAACACATGTTATAACCTGTATCCTCTTTTGTGTAAAAACTTTGTATTGGAATATATGATATTTTGTCATGAATTAATGTTATCAGGATTACTATGATGAACTGACAGTTTCTTTCTGTGAACTATTTATGGTGTCTACTCTTGGCACTTTTTTTTACACTTTTTTCTGCTGTACTACCTTTTAAAGATATTTTTAAAACAACAATATTTTTTTTAAATACAATAAAATTTATATACTTCAATGCATTCGTTTGTTTTTTCTGGGTAGTATTTTAGGTTTAATTCTGCCACTGTGTTACTACCTGGTTACATTGGCATTTGAACTGGCTTGTTATGGTTGGTGGCCAAATTGTAGGTTAATACTTTTAGGTTTTTTTAAAACTTTTTTTTTAACTTTTTTTTCTATTTTACTAGTTTCCCTAGGGGGCTATTGCGATCAGCAGTCCGATCGCTCTGCACTATCTGCTGATCACAGCTACATAGCTGTAAACAGCAGATACGCTCACTTTCTTTTTCACTGTGCCGCGGGCACAGCGAAAGTGAAAGCAATTCATGTGTAGTACAGGAGTCATCACATGACCCTGTGCTACCATGACAACTATCGGAAGTCACGTGATTGCGTCACGTGACTTCCGGTATCGGGCGGTAAGTAAAAGTTTACCGCGATTGCGCTTATCATGGCGCTGTCACATATTGACAGCGCCATTTAAGGGGTTAAATGGCACGAGCAGATAACGATTCTGCTCGTGCCTAGCAGGCACACATCTCAGCTGTGAAAATCAGCTGAGATGTGTGCCGATCGCAGCATGCTGCTGCCGGCAGACCGCGGGCAGTAACGTTATGACCGCTAGGACGTAATTTTACGGCCCGCGGTCGTTAAGGGGTTAAAAGGTACCATTTTTGTGCAGATATGTTTTGATTGCCTGTTATTGCATTTTGCAACGACTAGAAAACGTAATTTTGACGTTTGGAATTTTTTGCTGATAAGCAGTTTACCAATCAGATTAATTTTTATATTTTTCTAAACGCAGTGATACCAAATGTGTGTATATTTTTTATCACTTTAATTTTCAATGGGGCAAATGGGGAGCGATTTAAACCTTTAGGTTTTTTTTTTTATTTTACTAGCCCCCTAGGTGGCTATAAGGATCAGCAGTCTAATCGCTCATTCATTTCTCCTGATCAGAGCAGCATTGTACTGATCAGGAGAAATGCTCCGTTCTTGTTACAGCAACTGCTCTGCCAGCTGTAACAGGAACTATGTCATAATAGAGACAGGAGTCATCACATGACCCTGTGCTACCATGACAACCATCGGCCCCCCTGTGATTGCTAAATCCCAGTGGCCAGACGGACATTGGGCGTGGGCAACTTGGTTAGTGGGCGTGGCCGGATTTGTTTGTAGGGTGGGGATGTTTCCTCCCATCCACTATACTAATGCAAGGCGGTTTCACACCCCCCTGCACCTCCCTATATGGAGGTCTGACCCCCAGACTCCAACTTCTACAAGTGCACCTCAATAAATTGGTATATCATCAAAAAGTTAATTTCAGTAATTCAATACAAAATGGGAAACATTTGTCAGGACTTCGGTTTTTCTTATTACCTTTTGGGCTTTTTTTTTTTTGCCCTCTTCCAAGATGGCGTCTCCTGCTCCATTCCTCTTCATGTGTTTTTTTTCCTCCTGCCTTTATAAACCCCTGTCCAGCCTCCAGTCCTCTGCTTGAGTATTCTGCCTGGTTTCCTACCCCTAGTGGCATCTCCAGTTACTCCAGCAAATCCTGTGAGAAACTCCTGTTGCTGCTCTTCAGAGGTTCTGCCACCTTCTGCTCACCTGCTGATGCCTAGCCCCTGCTGTGGCTCTTGCCTGACCTGCCTTGCTGACACATAAGCTGGCTTACTTAATTAACTGCTCTGTTGCTTCCACCATTGAATTGATGCAGTAGCAGAGCATGAGACTGTTCTGGACACTAGAAATCACCATGCGTTACAATACAAACTTTATCACCTATAAACCAGGTTCAGTTGTGTCTTTGCTCCATGCAAATAGATTCCTGAGTTATCCATTATAATTACTACAAAATTATATAGTCATTACAATCAGAGTGATCTATTTCAAGTGTTTGTTAATGTTGATTATAGTTTACAGCCAATGAAACCCCAAAAGTCATTATATCAGAAAATTAGAATATTATATAAGACCAACTGAAAAAAATGATTATAAACTCAGAAATGTTGGCCTACTGAAAAGTCTGTACAGTAAATGCACTCAATACTTAGTCGGGGCTACTTTTGCATGAATTACTGCATCAATGCGGCGTGGCATGGAGGCGATCAGCCTGTGGCACTGCTGAGGTGTTATGGAAGCCCAGGTTGCTTTGATAGCAGCTTTCAGCTTGTCTGCATTGTTGGGTCTGGTGTCTCATCTTCCTCTTGATAATACTCCATAGATTCTCAATGGGTTTAAGTCAGGCAATTCTGCTGACCAATCAAGCAGAGTGATACGGTGGTTATTAAGCCTGGTATTGGTACTTTTAGCAGTGTGGACAGCTGCCAAGTCCTGCTGGAAAATGAAATGTTTATCTCCAAAAAGCTTGTCGGCAGAGGAAAGCATGAAGTGCTTCAAAATCTCCTGGTAGACGGCTGCACTGACTTTGGTCTTTATAACAGTGGACCTGCACCTGCAGATGACATGGCTCCCCAAACCATCACTGATTGTGGAAGTTTCACACTAGACCTCAAGCAGCTTAGATTGTGGCCTCTCCACTCTTCCTTGATTTTCAAATGAAATGTAAAGTTTACATTCAGCTGAAAACACCTTGGACCACTGAGCAACAGTCCAGTTCTTTTTCTCCTTGGCCCAGGTAAGACGCTTCAGGTGTTGTGTCTATTGGTCATGAGTGGCTTGACACAAAAAATGCGACAGTTGTAGCCCATGTCCTGGATACGTCTGTTTGTGGTGGCTCTTGAAGCACTGACTCCAGCAGCAGGTCACTCCTTGTGAATCTCCCCCAAATTTTACAATGTCCTTTTCTTAACAATCATATCAATGCTATGGTTATACTGGTTGCTTGTGCACCTTTTTCTACCACACTCTTTCCTTCCAATGAACCTTCCATTAATATGCTTTCATGTTTTATCAGATAGCACTGAGCCCTGGTTATACTTACTATGGGCTGGTACCTACTTTAAGATAAGACGTTTGAGCCTATTACGTAATGGGGACGATTCTTGCACATAAGAGAATATGCTCCTGTGTGAACAAGCCCTAAGAATGAGACTTTTGCAAACAAGTCAAAAATCCAAGCCCTGTTGGAGAAAAAAACGAGAGCGAGAGCGAAAACCCCCCCCCAAAAAACTGCTTTTTTTTCACTAGTTAATCGGTTTCTAGGAAACCCTCCACGACAGCACACAGGAGGTTAACTCTCCACCCTATTAGGGATAGTAAACACAAAGAGGTAAATAGCCCCCCCCCACCTCCCATCTCCAGTGGTTTTTTTTTTTCAAAGTACCACAAACAAATCATGAATGGTTTAAGGCCCTGTGCGCACTGGAAAACGGAATTTTCTTAAGAAAATTCCGCAGGGTCTGAAAGATTACCGCACCCGCGGTAATAAAACGCATGCGGTTTGCCGCGGTTTTGCCGCATGCGGGTTGGTACATGTGCTTTAATGCATTCAATGCAATAAAGCACATTGGAAGAAAAAAAAAAAAAAAGTAATTTCCTTCTGAGATAGATAGACAGATAAATAGATAGACAGATAGAGGGATAGATAGATAGGGTCCCTGTGAGCATACGCTGCATTTCTCCCGAGCGGTAGTGTGTTCACATTACCGGCCGTGGGAAATGAGCTGTGGTTACCTCTCTGCAGTCTGTCTTGTTGCGAGGCTGCATTCAGCGCTGTGTGTCAGTCGCGGCTGGATGCAAGCATCGCAGAACGTGGATTACGCCGGAGCTGTGTGTGTCGGGGGAGGGGGGGTAATAAAGGTGTGAACTAGGGGCTTTTTTGTGTTTTATTTAAAATAAAGGATTTTTTGGTGTGTGTGTTTTTTCACTTTACCTACTGGTTGATCATGTCAGCTGTCTCATAGACGCTGCCATGATCAAGCCTGGACTTAGTGGCGGCGATGCGCTGCCATTAACTCCTTATATTACCCCGATTGCCACCGCATCACGGCAACAGGAAGAGCCGGGGACACTCCGGGACTGCCGTATAATGGATGCGACAGTCCCGGGGCAGCTGCGGGCTGATATTCTCGGCTGCAGGAGGGGGGGGGGGGCATTAACCCTGGCCCTCGCCCTCCCCAGCCTGAGAATACCGGGCCGCCGCTGTGTGCTTACCTCGGCTGGACGGTAAAAATATGGCGGAGCCCACGTGATTTTTTTTCTATATGTCCGTTTGATTTGTATGTGCATTCTATATGTCTGTGTATGAGTGTGATCTGTGTGTGTTCTATGTCTGTCTGTGATGTGTGTGTGCGCGTTTCCTCTCTGCTCCGCTTCTTCTTCCTGTCATAATGACATCACTTCCCTGCAAATGACAGGGCAGCGATGAACATTACCGCAGGTAAACCGCAAAATACCGGAGGCAATAACGCAGGAAAACTCAATGAACCGCACAGAATTTGCTGCCTGCGTTATTCCCTGCAGGATTTCACGATTACATGGCAGTCAATGGAGTGAAATCCCGCAGCGACGTACGGAAAAGTAGTGACATGCAATTGTTTTTGCTGCGGGAATCCCGCAGCAAAACATGCAGCTGTCAAAATCCGCATAGTGCGCACAGCATTTTTTTTCCCATAGGTATTGCTGGTGAGTCACTGCAGAGATGTTATGAACATAACATGCAGCGAAACATGCAGCAAAACCGCAGGAAATCCGCGGCAAAAACCGGCAAGTGCGCACAGGGCCTTAATCTTTTATTTTCAGAAATAAGCCTTTAACCCCTTGAGCCCCAGAGCGGTTTCCGTTTTTGTTTTTGCTCCCCTTCTTCCGAGAGCCGTAACTTTATTTTTCTGTCAATCTTGCCATATGAGGGCTTGTTTTTTGCGGGACGAGTTGTACTTTTAAATGAAACAATAAGTTTTACCATATAGTGTACTGGAAAACAGCAAAACAATTCCAAGTATGGAAAAACTGCAAAAAAAGTGTGATTGCACAATAGTTTTTGGGATGTTTTATTCACAGTGTTCATTATATGGTAAAACTGATGTGTCATTGTGATGCCTGAGGTTGGTGCGAGTTTGTAGACACCAAACATGTATAGGTTTACTTGTATCTAAGGGGTTAAAAAAAATTCACAAGCTTGTCCAACAAAAGTGGCGTACATTTTGCGCCATTTTCCAAAACCCGTAGCGTTCTCATTTTTTGGGATCTATGGCTCAGTGACTGCTTATTTTTTGCGTCTCGAGCTGACATTTTTAATGGTACCATTTTTGCGCAGATGCTACGTTTTGATCGCCTGTTATTGCATTTTGAGTAAAACTTGCGGCGACCAGAAAACAATTTTGGAGTTTGGAATTTTTTTGCCACTACACCGTTTACTGATCATATTAATTGATTTTAGATTTTGATAGATCGGGCATTTCTGAACGTGGCGATACCAAATGTGTGTAAATTTTTTTTAACCCTTTAATTTTCAAGGGGGTGAAAGGGGGGGGTGATTTTAACTTTTAGGTTTTTGTTTTTTTTTTTATTTAAAAACTTTTTTTCTTTTTTTTTAACTTTACTAGTCCCCCTAGGGGGCTATATGGATCAACAATGCGATCGCTCTGCCCTATCTGCTGATCACAGCTACACAGCTGTAAACAGCAGATATGATCACTTTCTGATTCACTCGGCTCCGGGCCGAGTGAAACCGAAAGTGAATCATGATAGCTACAGGAGTCATCACATGACCCTGTGCTACCATGGCAACCACCAAAAGTCACGTGATCACGCACGTGACTTCCGGTGGGGGGCGGTAAGTGAAAATAATGGCTACGCGCACATACATCTCGCTGTCAGACTTTGTCAGCGAGATGTAAGGGGTTAAATGTTGCAGGTGGAATGCGATTCCACTCGTAACATGCAGCCACACGTCAGCTGTTGAAAACAGCTGATATGTGCGCGGATCGCCGCGACCTGCCCACGGCAGGGGGCGGGGATTAAGCACATGATACATGACAGATCTGTCATTGGTCGTGAATGGGTTAATATGCATTTGAATAAGTGGAAAGGGAGAGAACTGTGCTATCGTGGAGGGTTTCCTAGAAACCGAATTAACGGTAAGAAAAAATTCCATTTTCTCTAGTCACCCTCCAAGACAGCACATAGGAGGAGTACCAACGAACAGGCTAGGGAGGGACAACTGCTTGTAGGACTTTACATCCAAAGGCCAAATCTCTATTGGAAAGCCAGTCCAATCGGTAATGTCCAACAAAAGTATGGACAGAGGACCAGGTCGCTGCTCTGCAAATCTGCTCAATTGAAGAGTCAGCCCTCTCAGCCCAGGAGACTGACATAGATCGAGTAGAATGTGCGGTCAAGTGATCCGGAGGACGGAGGCCTTGGGTAGCATATGCCTCTTAAATAGTGTTTTTTTTAGCCAGTTGGAAACTGCTCTTGGCAGCCTTCTTTCCAGCATTTTTACCAACTATCTGTACAAAAAGATTGGAATCCTTTCTGAAGGACTCAGTTTTCTGAAGGTATAGCATGACTGCCCTACGTACATCGAGGGAATCAAAGTCCATCTCCTTTTGGTTAGCTGGATTAAAGGATGGCAGAATAATGTCCTGGTTCCTATGAAAGTCCAACATCACTTTCGGGAGAAAGGAGGGATCCAGACGGAAGACTATTCGATCTTCCAGAATATTCATGAAGGGCTTTTGGACGGTAAGAGCCTGGATTTCACCCACTCGCCTGGCCGTAGTAAATCGCAATCAAGAATGCCGTTTTCCAGGCCAGACACCTCATGGTAGAGGAAGCCAGAGGTTCAAACGGAGCCTGAGTCAACCCCTGAAGAACCACTTTAAGATCCCAGGGGAGAACTATTACCAGCAGTTTAGGACAGGCTCTAACCGCTAAAGAGAGGAATCGCTTCACCCAGCGATGGTTTGCCAGGTCTTGATCAAAATACACACTTAAAGCGGACACTTGGACTTTAAGAGTGCTGGGGCTGAGACCTTTTTCAAGACCAGACTGTAAAAAGTCCAGGATGTGAGCCACATTTGGATGGAACGGGTCAGGAGTCACCAGTTGGTAAAGGTCTTCCAGATTTTAAAGTAGATCAGATTAGTGACAGGTTTACGACTTTTCTGTAGCGTGTCAATGACCCTCTCAGACAGACTTCTAGCTCTCAAAATGACGGCCTCAGAAGCCACACAGTTAGGTTCAGTTTGAGGTCTGGGTGAAAGAGCGGACCTTTATTGAGATATCTGGGATCTGAGGCAATAGGAAGGGTCCATCCTGAGCCATGGATACTAGGGCCCCGAACCAGCTGCGTCTGGGCCAGAGCGGCACGACCAGGATGGTAGGAACCCCGTCTGATCTGACTTTCTGAAGAGTCCTTGCCTGTAGCGGGATTGCCGCAAAGGCGTATGCCAGTTGAAACCTCCAAGGATGGGAGAAGGCATCCACTGCTATTGCCGGATCTCTGGGACTATAGGCTGCTTTACACGCAGCGACACCGCTAGCAATGTCGCTCGTGAAAGCACCCGTCCCCATCGTTTGTGCATCACGGGAAAATCGCTGCCCGTGGCGCACAATATCGCTAGGACGCGCAACACGTACTTACCTTCCTAGCGACATCGCTGTGGGCGGCGAACAACCTCTTTAATGGGGAGGTTTGTGCGCAGTCACAGCGACGTCACACAGCGGCCCGCCAATAGAAGCGGAGGGGCGGAGACCAGCCGCATTAACGACACGCCCACCTCATTGCCGGACGACGCAGGAACGTTGCTGTTCGGCGTTCCCGGGGTGTCACACATAGCGATATGTGCTGCCTCAGGAAAGACGAACAACCTGCGTCCAACACCAGCAACGATTTTTTGAAATGAACGACGTGTCAACGATCAACGATTAGGTCAGTATTTTTGATCGTTAACACTTGCTCATAGGTGTCACACGCAACGACATCTCTAACGACGCCGGATATGTGTCACGAATTCCGTGACCCCGACAACATATCGTTAGAGATATCATTGCGTGTAAAGCCCCCTTTAGAGAGAAAAAGGATTTTTGTGTACTCACCGTAAAATCTCTTTCTCTGAGTCTTCATTAGGGGACACAGGACCATGGGTTATGCTGCTGTCACTAGGAGGCTGACACTAAGTAAACAGAAAAAGTTAGCTCCTCCCCAGCAGTATAACCCCTGAGCCGGAGGCGGGCTCAATCAGTTTAGTGCACAAGCAGTAGGAGGAGAAAACAAACAATCCTGGATAAAACAAGGTAAAAACTATGACCAATAGTCGTGTGACCAGTGGCCTGGGGATATGGCCACTGGGGTAACAGACAGGTAATATATAACAAATAACACAAGCAGGGTGGGTGCTGTGTCCCCCAATGAAGACTCAGAGAAAGAGATTTTACGGTGAGTACACAAAAATCCTTCTTTCTCTATCGTTTCATTGGGAGACACAGGACCATGGGACGTCCAAAAGCAGTCCCTGGGTGGGAAGAAAAACCATCACCGGAGATAGGAAGGCAACCGCTTCCCCTTGTCGGGCTTGCGCCAGACCTACAAAGCACCTACGTTGTTACAGGTGTGCCACTGCCACCCGCAAACCTTACTTCAAGACTGGCCGCTGCCGAAGCTTGGGTGTGACCCTGGTAGAAACTAGTAAAGGTATGCCGACTAGATCGGGTGGCGGCCCAGGGGACCTGGTCGGTCGACGTCTGGAGTCCAATCGTCCAAAGGGTACCCCTTGCTCGGTAGACCACGGCGGAAGTCCGCCCTTCATGCGATAGACTTCACATATGGAGGAATGGATCCATGTGAAAATTCTGGCCCCTGGCGCCGGCACGCGCCTCTTGGGAACGGGTGGAGGGATGGACTGACTGTCGGTGTAACCGAAAAGAGGTGTCCTGCAGACATGAAAGACTGAGGGCTCGTACCAGTTCTGGAACGAACTAGGCCCCTTTCCGGCTGAGAGAGGAGACTAAAACCGAAAACTAAACACCTCTTCTGGACGGAAACAGCGAGCTGCCTTGGACAGAAACTAAGGGTTCTGGCCGGAGCCCCCCCTTGTCCTGCTGGAGGAGCCGGAAAAAAAGGGGGGGGGGGGGAACGACAAGAGGGCTGTCCGCCCTGATGCCGTCTGTAACAACGAGATGGCCACAAGGAGCCCACCTATCAAAACAGGTGGGAGCCGGGAAAAAGGGGTACCTTGAAACGAACCCATCACTGGATTACAGACCCACGTTTCTAGTGAACGATGATACAGCCGAGCCAGATGGACGCATCTCTGAGCGAAGGCCCTGATTGGAGGACGGGAAGTGAAAGGACTCCGAAAACCCGAAACGAAAACGGGCCGACACCTGGCCGATACAGGGACGCGCGAGAGGGCCGCATTCGGATCTGACTGGAAGAATGCCAGCAAGAAGGAGGGAAGATGTGGTCCTCACACCACCGAGGGAGCTCTTTCCGAGTGGAAATAAACCCTGGAGGAGACTGGATTCCCGGCCCTCAACATTGTCTGTAATCCTCTTGTCAACAGCCCTGACCGAGGCCGCACCCGGAATCCACTGGTGAGGCCGTCGAACTTGGGACTTCTGAGTCCTGGTAGAAGAGAGGGGCCCCGACAGGAAGAACTTGGCGGTCGGGAAGGAGCCACGGGGCCTCCGCGAGGAGTTGAGTAGGTTATGCGAACTATGCTCGCCTGGGCCACTCCAGAGGCATCGTTGCCTTGGTCCATCTTGAGAACCCTCGAGATCATGGGAAGCCGCGGGAAGATGCAGGAGAGCCTGAACAGGCTACACGACCGGTCGAGGGCATCGTCACCTAGTCCAGAGCAGGTGGCACACTCGAAGCACCATTGACTTGAAAGTTGGATCGGAAGATCAATAGGTCCACGACTGGAGGTCTTCCTTCGCCAGGGATCTGGCTGGTGACTTCCCTGTTGAGGAGCCCTTTTCCTAAGGGAGGTCTTTCCTACCGAGAAAATCGGCCGTCCAACGTCCATGCTAGGAATGTACTGCCGAGATTAGCGAGTGAAGTTACCCGTCCCCGAGCAAGATCTTCTTGGCCTCTTCCCTTGCCATGACACTCTCTGCATCTACCTGGTGGATGATGCACGTCACCGCTGTGGCATGGTCCGACTGGAACCTGACTGGGCAACCCCGACCCAGAGAAGAAATTGTAACCGGGCTAACCGGATGGCTCTGGTTTCCGGAATGTTGAAGGGGAGACAACGCTCTAGGGGTGTCCGTCGGGACCGTGCCGAGGAATGGTGGGGTAGCATACCCTAGCACGGGAGACTGGTGACGGATGATAATATCCTCCAGAGGAGGAAAGGGAAGCTTCCCCAGGGACGGTTGCGAAAACTGGTCCGCTATGAGGAGATTGGCGGATCACCCGCGAAGACGGAACCTTCCTGTCTCCGTTCTTCAGTGCGGTCCGCTGGAGAGTCAGGGATGAAATCTGGTAAGTGCATCGTCGCTATCACCGCCACAGACTGCCGAGGACTCGCATAGCCAAAAAAAACGATGGAAAAAAACGAAAGCGGGTGGCAAAGGGTACGCGGGACTCTGTGCCAGAAAGGAAACTACTCCTACGTGAGGAGTAGCTACCCTTGAACGGGCTCGAAAATCGTGCCTAAGGGATGATGGACCGGGCCGGGGTCTGGGAGGACTCCTTCCGGTATCTCAGCTACCCTAGTAGCGAAAAAGTGAAGATGACGGTCTAAACCTCAAAGCGAGGATCCTTGAAGGGAGAACACACTGGGCCTCCCGGTCGTACCTGGGCGTAGAGAACCTAGCAGCTCTGTAGAGTAGGATGCGCAGGGACAGTGATCCTTGCAAGCGCTCTTAGAAAAACTGGAACGGTCCACTGCCACGCAGGGCGGAGGGGCTGTTGGAGGGATAGAGGCTCCCTGATGGGTGCGGCGTGAACGGGCTAGGACCTAGCGTGAGGGGACGATCCTGATGCATCTGGGCCGATGCAGGGAAAGGGATGTACCCTTCCCTTACGTAATCTAGGGGAGAGATGTACTCTACCCTGACGTAGCCTAGGGGGGCCACTGGACTCGCCTATCTCCAGAGGGGCGTTCCCTAAAGTCGGAAGGGAAGTCAGCGACTTCCTAGATGTCGAATCTGCGTTCCTGATCCAGAGTCAGAGGTCTCGACGGGTGGACACACTGATGGTAGAGGCTCAGGCCGAGCAGCAGGCAGACCCCAGGCTTGTGAAGACCGGGTACTCACTGGAGATGATAACCAGTCCTGGGACGGCATAGGTGGAACGTGGTCCGCTGCGTATGGTGTCTGCCGAGTCCCTGAGGGGCGTCACGTTAGGGACGAGAAGCCCGGAGGGACACAGGCGGGTCGACTACAGGGTAGCGCGCCCCTTCCTTTCGGAGCCCCTTTCGAGAAGGGTTAATGACAAATAAAAGGACTTACCACTGGTAAAAATCGTGTCCGGGGATTATCCGTGATAACGCAGTCACACGGCGAACTGGATGTCCACTGAAAACCGCAGGGGCCTGCCACCTTCGTCTCTGCAAGGTGGACTGCCCCCTCTCTCCAGAGCCCTTTGGGGGAATGATAATGACAATAACACGACTTACCGCTGGTAAACGCCGTGTCTGGTAGAAGTCTGATCAATCAGCGACTCCAGTGTAGCATGCCCATTCTCTCCGAAACCCCTTTGGAGAAGGGAATAATGACAATGACATGGCTTACCGCTGGTAAACGTCGTGTCTGGCAGTTGTCTGTGATCACTCAGTAACTCGGCGAACTCTGGATGTTCCCTGAGCACATCAAGGGTCCGCTCCAATTGTCTTAAAGGAGACCTGCGTGCACGGAGAGAAGAGGGCTGTCCGTAGCCTTACGGCTTGACTCACCATGTCTAGCGGGCTATTCGTCATGCGCCAAAACATCCAGGTCCTGCTCGGAGTCCAGCGGAGGTGGAAAGCCTGGGCCATCACCCGAGAGGTCGGAAGACTACCGGAGGAAGGGCAGTCTGGACCTGGGGAATAAGGTGGAAAACTAGGGGGCCACGAAAAACGAGACCTGGCGGGTCCGCTTCTAGCCTAGGAAAAGGTCCCTGGTACGGGACTCGTCTCCCCGAGGGGATTGGGCTGTTCTGTGGATGGAAAAATGTACGCAAAAAATCAAGTGGCTGAAGGGGGCCCAGTCGGCCCACATCAGCCTCCTACGACACTAAGCAAAAAACTGATTGAGCCCGCCTCCGGCTCAGGGGGTTATACTGCTGGGGAGGAGCTAACTTTTTCTGTTTACTTAGTGTCAGCCTCCTAGTGACAGCAGCATAACCCATGGTCCTGTGTCCCCCAATGAAACGATAGAGAAAATTAACGTACCCTTGCGTTCTGCTGAGTTGCAAAGAGATCCACCTCCAGTTGTCCCCACCTTTGGGCTAAGGAATGGAACACCTCTGGTTTCAGGGACCATTCTCCAGGATGAACGACCTGCCTGCTGAGGTAATCCGCTCGAGTATTTTCGGAGCCCTTCAGGTGGACAGCTGATAGTGACAGGTGTTTTTCCGCCCAAAAAAAAAAAAAAAAAAAATCCTGTGGAAATCCTTTGCAAACTCTTGTGGCACGAGCTGCCTTGACGTAGGTGAGCTACCGATGTCATTGTCGGAGTACACCATGACATGTGCCCCTTGAAGCATGGATTTCGCTGCCCTGAGCGCCTGAAGAACGGCTTCCAGTTCTCGATAATTCGAGGACCTGCGACTGATGTCTGCTGACTAGAGGCCTTGGAAGGGAACCTGAGAGACGATTGCCCTCCAGCCTTTCTGGCTGGCATCTGTGGTGATCGTCACCAACGGCTCTCGATTCCAAAAAACTCCTTTTTGTAGATGGGCAGGGATCATCCACCATAACAAGGAGGCTTTCACCGGACCTGGCAGGGGTATCTTCTTGTTTAGGGAGCTATAGGCAACGTACCAAGATGCCAAGATATGAGCCTGAAAAAAGAGAATTTTGTTTACTTACCGTAAATTATTTTTCTTATAGTTCCGACATGGGAGACCCAGACCATGGGGTGTATAGCTTCTGCCTCCGGAGGACACACAAAGTACTACACTCAAATGTGTAGCTCCTCCCTCCGGGCTATATACACCCCCTGGATGACAATCTAACCAGTTCAGTGCAAAAGCTGAAGGAGGACATCCACCCATAAGTAGAGATAGAGTAAAACTCGGAAAAACCGGAACCTCTGTCTACAACAACAGCCGGTGAAACACACGGAACAAGAACTGCCAACAGGCAACAGGGAGGGTGCTGGGTCTCCCATGTCGGAACTATAAGAAAAAGAATTTACGGTAAGTAAACAAAATTCTCTTTTTCTTCATCATTCCCTATGGGAGACCCAGACCATGGGACGTCTCAAAGCAGTCCATGGGTGGGAAATAAACAAAACTGAGAAGTAGGCAAAACCTAACTTCACAAATGGGAGACAGCCGCCTGAAGGATGCGTCTGCCCAAGCTCGCATCTGCCGAAGCATGAGCATGCACTTGGTAGTGCTTCGAAAAGGTGTGCAGACTAGACCAAGTGGCAGCCTGACAAACCTGCTGAGCCGTAGCCTGGTGCCTGAAAGCCCAGGAGGCACCGACAGCTCTGGTCGAGTGCGCCTTAATCCCTGGCGGTGGGGGCACCTGAGAACACTGGTACGCATCAGAGATGGCCGACCTAATCCAACGAGCTAGGGTCGGTTTAGAAGCCAAGAGACCCTTGCGCTGACCCGTGGTTAGCACAAAAAGTGAGGTGCACCGCCTAAAAGCGGCGGTGCGTGACACATAGATTCGGAGCGCCCGCACCAAATCCAAGGTATGCAACGCCTTCTCAAAGCGATGCACAGGGGCCGGACAAAGGGAAGGCAATGAAATGTCCTGGTTAAGGTGGAAAGAAGACACCTTAGGGAGAAAGTCCGGAGTCGGACGGAGAACCACCTTGTCTTGGTGAAACACTAAAAAAGGTGACTCCGAAGAGAGCGCAGCCAAATCAGAGACTCTCCTGAGAGAAGTTATGGCTACTAGAAAAACCACTTTCTGTGAAAGTCTAAACAATGGAACCTCCCTAAGAGGCTCAAAGGGGGGTTTCTGTAAGGCCGTGAGGACCAGATTAAGATCCCAGGGATCCAAAGGCCGCCGGTAAGGAGGAATGATGTGAGATGCGCCCTGCATGAAGGTGCGCACCTGAGCCAGTCGGGCGATACGCCGCTGGAATAATACCGACAGAGCCGACACCTGTCCCTTGAGGGAATTGAGGGACAGTCCTAGCTGCAGACCGGACTGTAGAAAGGACAGGATGGTCGGCAAAGAGAACGGCCAAGGAGCATGGCCGGAAGAGCGACACCAGGACAGGAAAATCTTCCAAGTCCTGTGGTAAATCTTGGCCGAGGACGACTTCCGAGCCTAAGTCATAGTGGAGATGACCTCAGACGGAATGCCTGAAGCCGTCAGGATCCAGGACTCAAGAGCCACGCCGTCAATTTGAGAGCAGCAGAATTCTGGCGGAAAAACGGACCTTGAGAGAGAAGGTCTGGGCGGTCCGGGAGATGCCACGGCATTTCTACGGACAGACGGAGCAGATCTGGGTACCAAGCTCGCCTGGGCCAGTCCGGAGCAATGATTATGACCCGACGGCCCTCCATTCTGATCTTGCACAGAACCCTGGGCAAGAGAGCTAGAGGGGGAAACACATAGGCAAGACGGAACTGAGACCAATCTTGAACCAGCGCGTCCGCTGCGAAGGCCTGAGGATCGTGGGAGCGAGCCACGTAAACCGGGACCTTGTTGTTGTGCCGGGATGCCATTAGATCCACTTCCGGAGTGCCCCACTTGCGGCAGATTGACCTGAACACTGCCGGATGCAGGGCCCACTCGCCGCTGTCCACGGTTTGACGGCTGAGATAATCGGCCTCCCAGTTTTCTACGTCTGGGATGTGGACTGCGGATATGGTGGACTTGGAGTCCTCCGTCCACTGAAGGATTCGTTGAACCTCCAACATCGCCAGGCGGCTGAGAGTCCCGCCCTGGTGATTGATGTAGGCAACCGCTGTCGCGTTGTCCGACTGGACTCGAATGTGCTTGCCCGCCAATAGGTGGTGAAAGGCTACGAGAGCTAGAAGAACAGCCCTGATTTCCAGCACATTGATCGAGAGGGCTGATTCGGACGGAGTCCAAGTGCCCTGTGCTCGGTGGTGGAGAAATACTGCTCCCCAGCCGGAGAGGCTGGCATCCGTGGTGAGGATCACCCAGGACGGAGTCAGGAAGGAGCGTCCCTGTGACAGAGAGAGGGGCCGAAGCCACCACTGAAGAGAGCTCCTGGTCTGCGGCGACAGAGCCACTAGCCTGTGCAAGGAAGAGGTCCGCTTGTCCCAACAGCGGAGAATGTCCAGCTGCAGGGGACGCAGATGGAACTGGGCAAAGGGAACCGCTTCCATTGACGCCACCATCTGACCCAGCACCTGCATGAGGTGCCTGATGGAATGACGGCGGGGCTGCAACAGAGAGCGCACCGCCAGATGAAGGGACTGCTGTTTGACTAAGGGCAGCTTCACAAGTGCCGGCAGAGTCTCGAATTGCATCCCTAGGTACGTAAGTTCCTGGGTCGGGGTCAGAGTGGACTTGGGCAGATTGACAAGCCACCCGAATTGAACAAGCGTGGCGAGAGTGAGCGAGACACTCCGCTGGCAGTCTGCACTGGATGAGGCCTTGACTAGAAGGTCGTCCAGGTAGGGGATTACTGCCAACCCCTGGAGATGCAGGACCGCAACCACTGCTGCCATGACCTTGGTGAAAACACGAGGGGCCGTGGCTAACCCGAAGGGGAGAGCCACGAATTGGAAATGTTCCTCTCCGATTGCAAAGCGTAGCCAACGCTGGTGTGAAACCGCAATAGGCACATGCAGATAGGCATCTCTGATGTCGATGGATGCTAGAAAATCTCCTTGGGTCATTGAGGCAATGACCGATCGCAGGGATTCCATGCGAAAGCGCCGCACCTGAACATGCTTGTTGAGAAGCTTGAGATCCAGGATGGGCCGGAAGGAACCGTCCTTCTTGGGGACTAGGAAGAGGTTTGAGTAGAAACCTCTGAACCGTTCCCGGGCGGGAACCGGAACAATTACACCGTTGGCCTGCAAGGATGCCACGGCCTGTGAGAAGGCGGCGGCCTTGGAGCAGGGGGGAGTGGACAGAAAAAAATCTGTTTGGCGGGCTGGAAGAAAATTCTATCCTGTAGCCGTTGGAGATGATATCCCGCACCCACTGATCGGAGACGTGTTGAAACCACACGTCGCCAAAGTGGGAGAGCCTGCCACCGACCAAGGACGTTGCTGGCGCAGCCAGATAGTCAAGAGGAGGCTGCCTTAGTGGCAGCGGCTCCTCCGTTCTTCTGAGGACGCGGCTTCGCGCGCCAGTTGGGTTTACGATCCTTGGCTGAGGTAGTGGACGAAGCTGAGGGCTTAGAGGATGACCAGTTAGAGGAACGAAAGGAACAAAACCTCGACTGGTTCCTGCCCTGGACAGGTTTCCTGGTTTTAATTTGTGGCAAGGAAGTACTCTTCCCGCCAGTAGCTTCCTTAATAATTTCATCCAGTTGTTCACCGAACAGCCGGGACCCAGCAAAGGGGAGCCCAGCAAGGTACTTCTTAGAAGAAGCGTCTGCTTTCCACTCTCGAAGCCACAAGATCCTGCGGATCGCGAGAGAATTAGCGGAAGCCACCGCCGTGCGGTGAGAAGCCTCTAGAATGGCAGACATGGCGTAGGATGAAAAGGCCGAAGCCTGGGAAGTTAAGGCAACCATCTCGGGTATAGAGTCCCTGGCGAGGGAATGTATCTCCGCCAGAGAGGCAGAGACTGCCTTAAGAGCCCACACTGCTGCAAAAGACGGGGAGAACGAGGCTCCTGCCGCCTCATATACAGATTTGGCCAGAAGGTCAACCTGGCGGTCAGTGGGATCCTTAAGAGAGGTGCCATCGGCCACAGATACGACTGTCCGGGCTGAGATTCTAGACACCGGAGGGTCTACCTTTGGGGACTGAGCCCACTCCTTAACCACCTCAGGTGGAAAGGGAAAACTGTCATCAGAACTACGCTTTGGAAAGCGTTTGTCAGGACAGGCCCTGGGCTTGGTAACAGTGGCCTGAAAACTGGAGTGGTTAAAAAACGTACTTCTAGCTCTCTTAGGAGAGGTAAACTGGTGTATTTCTACCAGAGAGGCTTGTTCCTCTGACACTGGTGGATTGAGGTTCAGTACGGAGTTAATGGATGCAATCAAGTCACTAACATCCGCATCACCCTCAGATAAGTCAATGGGGTACATAGAGGTAGCGTCTGAGCCCACAGTAAAAGTATCCTCCTCGCCCTGCACCTCAGCTCGTGAATCAGAGCCGTGGGACGAGGAAGGAGAAGGGTCCCTGCGTCTCCGTTTAGGAGGACGGGGTCCTAAAACATGCTCTGAGAGCTCTGCAGAGTTCGGAGCAGCAGAGGCGCCCTGAGAAGGGGGCTGATGCATGGTCAGCAGAGACCGGGACAGCTGTCCCATGGAGTCGGCAAAAGACTGGGAAATAGCTCTGGAAAAAGATGCTACCCAAGCCGGGGGTTCAGCCACCGGGGCCGGAGCAGCCGGGGGGACCCCTGAAGAGACTCCAGGCTGAGGCACCACCATGTTAGAGCAGGCATCACAATGTGTTTATGTGCTCGGTTGAGACAGAATGAGCTTACATGCAGTGCATATAGAGTACAGCTTAGCAGACTTGCTCCTAGTGACAGACATGCTGCTGAGGTGGAGGCTCTGCAGTAAAGAATACACTCCTTTAGAATGACCCCCTGAGAGTGTATAATAAAAGCCCACAACCAGAGGTTGTGGCTTACCAGACCGCTTTTTGTGTGCCCTCCGGATTCCACAGCTCGGACCCCCAGTGGATGCAGCAGCTGCAGCAGCCAGCGCCGATCAGTGTGAGAACGCTGATAAAATGGCGCTGGAGTGAGGAGGGGGGGCGGGGATTAGCCCAAGAGCGGGAATCTGGAGGGCCAAGGAGAGATACAGGGGAGGGAAACATCTCCTCAGAGAGGAGTGTCCTCCCCTCTGCTGAACGGCCGGTGGGCGGCGCCGCACTGTTCCCCTGCAAAACTGACATGCAGAGGGACTGAAACCGAAACTAGGCCGCAACTGAAGCCGGGGCCTAGATTTTGACATGCGGCCGACGAGCAGGCACCCTCGGCGCGGTTCTCAGGAAAAACCCAGAGAACCGGCCGGAATTCACAGCAAAGTCAAAAGACACTCTCCCCTTAATAAATGTACCCGGGACCCCTGAAAAACGTCTCAATACTTAGCTTTTGAGACGCAGGGCCAGGTCCCTGGGGGGGGGGTTAAACGCTCCGTCCGGCAGGATCCTGACAGGGTTGCGGATGGAGACCGGTCTCCTGCAAAGCAGAGAGGACCGTGATGGCTCCCACTTCAAGACAGAGCCTCAGAGGATGGTGAAGGGGCACGGCATGTGAAGGCTCCAGCCTTGTAAAGTCAACCTTAACAGCACCGCCGACACAGTGGGGTGAGAAGGGACATGCCGGGAGTCCAGACTGGACCCGCTTTTCTTCCATATCTTTGAAATCAAAAATCTTAAAAATTAAAAATCAGAGAATGCATGTGTGTGTGACCTCCTGAACACAAAGCATTGAACTGGTTAGATTGTCATCCAGGGGGTGTATATAGCCCGGAGGGAGGAGCTACACGTTTGAGTGTAGTACTTTGTGTGTCCTCCGGAGGCAGAAGCTATACACCCCATGGTCTGGGTCTCC
Organism: Anomaloglossus baeobatrachus; assembly: GCF_048569485.1. NCBI lineage: Eukaryota > Metazoa > Chordata > Amphibia > Anura > Aromobatidae > Anomaloglossus > Anomaloglossus baeobatrachus. The sequence continues at coordinate 351,060,759 of NC_134357.1, read as the reverse complement.
CATAAGGAACGATGAAGAAAGTTTGTGAGTGGGCCTGAGCCCAGGAGACCGCCGGGATGCAAGATGTCATAGATCCCAGTACTGACATTGCGAATCTCAGGGTGACAACTCTTTGGCAATGTAGAAATGAAATTTTCTCCTTTATCCCCAACTGCTTTTCTCTTGCAAGGAAGGATTGTGGTTTTACAGAGTCCAACATAACTCCGAGGAAGACCTTTTTTTGTGGAGGGAAGGTCCGACTTCTGATGGTTCACCACCCATCCCAGGTCATGGAAGACTCTTAGTGTGAGCTGCACGTGTTGGAGGAGCAATTGGGCAGAGGGGGGCCACTACCAGGAAGTCGTCGAGGTAGGGAATTATACAAACGTTTTGACCCCACAGGAATGCTATGACCTCCCCCATTATTTTGGTGATAACCCGAGGTGCAGATGAGAGACTGAACGGGAGGGAGTTTAACTGATAATGTCGGAGACACCCCTTGTGGAAAACTGCGAAGCGGAAAAACTTTGTGGGCGTGAAAGAGCGGGATATCGTAGTACGCATCTTTTAGATCTATAGTGGCCATAAAAAATCCCGGACCGACAAGGGGCGTGGTGGACCTGACCGACTCCATTTTGAAACCCCTGTAGATAACGTGGCGATTTAAGGGTTTGAGGTTGATTATTAACCGAGGGGTGGTTTTTTTTTTCTTTTTTTTATCAGGAAGAGACGGGTTTAATGGCCGAACCCCGCCTCTGACTCTGGTACGACCGATACTACCCCTGTTTTTTGGAGCGTTTGAATACAGCCCATGAGAGTGACATTACTTCCCTGGGAGGGAGAGGAAGTGACCTGAGTACAGTGAGGAGGATAAGTGGAGAACGTCTTTGATGGTGCTTAAGACCCAAGGGTTTAAGGATACCTCCTGCCACAGACTTAGGAATGCTGACAGCCGACCTCAAATATTGATGGCGTCATTGCTTGTCTTGCTGCTGCCTCCGATCTTCAGACCTTTGGGATTGAAAGATGCTCCTTCCTCTGCCCCCTTTCTGGTAACTCCATTGGCCCATCTTACCCTTCCCTCTGTAATGGGTAGATGGATTCTGGGGGGTGGGGGGATGGAGACAAAAATTTTCTTATGTGGCCTGTCTTCTGGCAACGGTGTCTTCTTGTTCGTAGCCTTCTCCAGAATCTCTTCTAGGGCTGGACCGAAAACATGCGCCCCTCGAAACGGTAGAGAACAGAGTATAACTTTGGAGGCCGAATCACCGCTCCAACGCTTAAGCCAGAGAGTTGTTCTCACCGCATTAGAAAAGGACCCCACTTCGTACAGCTACACGGACAGACTCCGCAGAAGCATCAGCCAGAAACCCTGTTGCCTTCTGGAGGAGTGGCAGGAAAGCCAGGATATCTTCCTTGGTGGTGTCTTGGGTGAGAGGTTCTTCCAGCTGTCTCAGCCATCTGAACAAGGAGCGGGCCACAGGTGGAGGCGACCCCTGTCTTATGTAGAACCGCGGATGCCTCCCAGGATTTCCTTAGGAGGCTGTCCATCTTACTGTCCATGGGATCTTTTAATTGAGACGAATCTTCAAATGGGAGGGCTGTCTTCCTTGCCACTCTGGCGACCTGAATATCCACTTTGGGTATATCCCAGCAACAGGTGAAATCTTCTTCCAGCAGGAACCCATTTCTCAATTCACGGGAAATGAAAAGGAGTTTCTCCACTCCTGTAAAACCATCTCCCGGATCAATTTGGGGATTCCTAAGGCCCCCGAACATCTCATCTTGTACTGATCTTGTAGATTTTTCCTCTTCTACCCCCATAGTATCCCTTACTGCACCTAAAAGGTCATCCATATCCTCCATTGAGAAAAAGAAGGGAATTTTGTTACTTACCGTAAATTCCTTTTCTTCTAGCTCCTATTGGGAGACCCAGACGATTGGGTGTATAGCACTGCCTCCGGAGGCCACACAAAGCATTACACTAAAAAGTGTAAGGCCCCTCCCCTTCTGGCTATACACCCCCAGTGGGATCACTGGCTCACCAGTTTTAGTGCAAAAGCAAGAAGGAGGAAAGCCAATAACTGGTTTAAACAAATTCACTCCGAAGTAACGTCGGAGAACTGAAAACCGTTCAACATGAACAACATGTGTACCCGAAAAACAACCAAAAATCCCGAAGGACAACAGGGCGGGTGCTGGGTCTCCCAATAAGAGCTAGAAGAAAAGGAATTTACGGTAAGTAACAAAATTCCCTTCTTCTTCGGCGCTCCATTGGGAGACCCAGACGATTGGGACGTCCAAAAGCTGTCCCTGGGTGGGTAAAGAAATACCTCATGTTAGAGCTGCAAAGACAGCCCTCCCCTACGGGGAGGCAACTGCCGCCTGCAGGACCCTTCTACCTAGGCTGGCGTCCGCCGAAGCATAGGTATGCACCTGATAATGTTTGGTGAAAGTGTGCAGACTCGACCAGGTAGCTGCCTGGCACACCTGCTGAGCCGTAGCCTGGTGCCGTAATGCCTAGGGCGCACCCACGGCTCTGGTAGAATGGGCTTACAGCCCTGATGGAACCGGAAGCCCAGCAGAACAGTAGGCTTCAAGAATTGGTTCCTTGATCCATCGAGCCAGGGTGGATTTGGAAGCCTGCGACCCTTTGCGCTGACCAGCGACAAGGACAAAGAGTGCATCAGAGCGGCGCAGGGGCGCCGTGCGGGAAATGTAGATTCTGAGTGCTCTCACCAGATCCAACAAATGCAGATCCTTTTCATACCGATGAACAGCATGCGGATAAAAGGAAGGCAAGGAGATATCCTGATTAAGATGAAAAGAGGATACCACCTTAGGGAGGAACTCCTGAATGGGGCGCAGCACTACCTTGTCCTGGTGGAACACCAGGAAAGGAGCTTTGCATGACAGCGCTGCTAGTTCAGACACTCTCCGAAGAGACGTGACCGCTACCAGAAAGGCCACTTTCTGTGAGAGTCGAGAAAGTGACACATCCCTCAGAGGCTCGAAAGGCGGCTTCTGGAGAGCAACAAGGACCTTGTTTAGATCCCACGGATCTAACGGCCGCCTGTACGGAGGTACGATATGACATACCCCCTGCAGGAACGTGCGCACCTGAGAAAGTCGTGCTAGACGCTTCTGAAAAAACACTGATAGTGCCGAGACTTGCCCTTTAAGGGAGCCGAGCGACAAGCCCTTTTCCAACCCAGATTGCAGGAAGGAAAGAAAGACAGGTAACGCGAATGGCCAGGGGGATACTCCTTGTGCAGAGCACCAGGATAAGAAAATCTTCCACGTTCTGTGGTAGATCTTAGCAGAAGTGGACTTCCTAGCCTGTCTCATGGTGGCCACGACTCCTTGGGATAATCCTGAAGACGCTAGGATCCAGGACTCAATGGCCACACAGTCAGGTTCAGGGCCGCAGAATTCCGATGGAAAAACGGCCCTTGGGACAGTAAGTCTGGACGGTCTGGTAGTGCCCACGGTTGGCCGACCGTGAGATGCCACAGATCCGGGTACCACGACCTCCTCGGCCAGTCTGGTGCGACGAGTATGACGCGGCCGCAATCGGATCTGATCTTGCGTAACACTCTGGGCAAGAGTGCCAGAGGTGGAAACACATAAGGGAGCCGGAACTGCGACCAATCTTGCACTAAGGCGTCTGCCGCCAGAGCTCTTTGATCGCGAGACCGCGCTATGAAGGTCGGGACCTTGTTGTTGTGCCGAGACGCCATTAGGTCGACGTCCGGCACCCCCCAGCGGCGGCAGATTTCCTGAAACACGTCCGGGTGAAGGGACCATTCCCCTGCGTCCATGCCCTGGCGACTGAGGAAGTCTGCTTCCCAGTTTTCTACGCCCGGGATGTGAACTGCTGATATGGTGGATGCTCTTTCCTCCACCCACATCAGAATCCTCCTGACTTCCTGGAAGGCTTGCGGACTGCGTGTCCCTCCTTGGTGGTTGATGTATGCCACCGCTGTGGAGTTGTCCGACTGAATTCGGATCTGCTGTCCTTCCAGCCACTGCTGGAAGGCTAATAGGGCAAGATACACTGCCCTGATTTCCAGAACATTGATCTGAAGCGTGGACTCCTGCTGAGTCCACGTCCCTTGAGCCCTGTGGTGGAGAAAAACTGCTCCCCACCCTGACAGACTCGCGTCTGTCGTGACCACTGCCCAGGATGGGGGCAGGAATGATCTTCCCTGTGATAATGAGGTGGGAAGAAGCCACCATTGCAGAGAGTCCTTGGCCGTCTGAGAAAGGGAGACTTTCCTGTCTAGGGAAGTTGTCTTCCCGTCCCATTGGCGGAGAATGTCCCATTGAAGTGGGCGCAGATGAAACTGCGCGAACGGGACTGCCTCCATTGCTGCCACCATCTTCCCTAGGAAGTGCATGAGGCGCCTTAAGGGGTGCGACTGACCCTGAAGGAGAGACTGCACCCCTGTCTGTAGTGACCGCTGCTTGTCCAGCGGAAGCTTCACTATCGCTGAGAGAGTATGAAACTCCATGCCAAGATACGTTAGTGATTGAGTCGGTGCCAGGTTTGACTTTGAAAAGTTGATGATCCACCCGAAAGTCTGGAGAGTCTCCAGCGCAACATTCAGGCTGTGTTGGCATGCCTCTTGAGAGGGTGCTTTGACAAGTAGATCGTCTAAGTAAGGAATCACCGAATGTCCCTGAGAATGCAAGACTGCTACCACTGCCGCCATGACCTTGGTGAAAACCCGTGGGGCTGTCGCCAGACCAAATGGCAGAGCTACGAACTGGAGATGGTCGTCTCCTATCACGAAACGTAGAAAACGTTGGTGCTCTGTAGCAATCGGCACGTGGAGATAAGCATCCTTGATGTTTATTGATGCAAGGAAATCTCCTTGAGACATTGAGGCAATGACGGAGCGGAGGGATTCCATCCGGAACCGCCTGGCGTTCACATGCTTGTTGAGCAGCTTTAGGTCCAGAACAGGACGAAACGAGCCGTCCTTTTTTGGAACCACAAAGAGATTGGAGTAAAAACCTTGCCCTTGTTCCTGCAGAGGAACAGGGATCACCACTCCTTCTGCTTTTAGTGAGCACACCGCCTGCAGAAGGGCATCTGCTCGGTCGGGATGTGGGGAGGTTCTGAAGAACCGAGGCGGAGGACGAGAACTGAATTCTATCCTGTACCCGTGAGACAAAATGTCTGTTACCCACCGGTCTTTGACCTGTGGCAGCCAAATGTCGCAAAAGCGGGAGAGCCTGCCACCGACCGAGGATGCGGAGGGATGAGGCCGAAAGTCATGAGGCAGCCGCCTTGGAAGCGGTTCCTCCGGTTGCTTTCTTGGGGCGTGAATGAGCCCGCCAGGAATCTGAGCTCCTTTGCTCCTTCTGAGTCCCTTTGGACGAGGAGAATTGGGTCTTGCCGGAGCCTCGAAAGGACCGAAACCTCGACTGCCACTTCCTCTGTTGAGGTTTGCTTGATCTGGGCTGGGGTAAGGAGGAGTCCTTACCCTTGGATTGCTTAATGATTTCAGCCAATTGTTCACCAAACAGTCTATCTACAGATAGTGGCAAGCTGGTTAAACATTTTTTGGAAGCAGAATCCGCTTTCCATTCCTTTAACCACAAGGCTCTGCGCAAGACAACAGAGTTGGCAGACGCAATTGAGGTACGGCTTGTAGAGTCCAGGACAGCGTTGATAGCGTAAGTCGCAAACGCAGACATTTGCGAGGTTAGGGACGCTACTCGCGGCACTGCTGGACATATGATAGAGTCCACCTGTGCCAGGCCAGCTGAAATAGCTTGGAGTGCCCACACGGCCGCGAATGCTGGAGCAAACGACGCGCCGATAGCTTCATAGACAGACTTTAACCAAAGGTCCATCTGTCTGTCATTGGCATCTTTAAGTGAAGCCCCATCCTCCACTGCAACTATGGATCTAGCCGCAAGCCTGGAGATTGGGGGGTCCACGTTTGGACACTGGGTCCAGCGTTTGACCACGTCAGGGGGAAAGGGATAACGTGTATCCTTAAGACGTTTGGAGAAACGCTTATCTGGGTAAGCATGGTGTTTCTGGACTGATTCTCTGAAGTCAGCGTGATCCAGAAAAGTACTCAGTTTAGGCTTGGGATACCTGAAATGGAACTTCTCCTGCTGTGCAGCTGCCTCCTCTGCAGAAGGGGCAGGGGGAGAAATTTCCAATAGACTATTGATGGCCCCTATAAGGTCATTTACCATGGCGTCACCATCAGGAGTATCCAGATTGAGAGCGGTTTCAGGATTAGACTCCTGATCCCCCTCCTCTGTCTCATCATGTAGAGACTCTTCTCGCTGAGACCCTGATCCACGTGATGACGTGGAGGGTCTCTCCCAGCGAGCACGCTTAGGCTGCCTGGGACTGTCATCTGAATCAGAGCCGTCAGGCTGAGATGCCTGGGACCCCCTTGAAGCACGGATTAACTCCAACTGAGGGGGACCGGGGAACATTGCCGCAGCAGTGTCCATGGACTGAGTAACTGGCCTGGCCTGCAAGGTCTCTAGGATTTTTGTCATAGTGACAGACATCCTGTCAGCAAAAACTGCAAACTCTGTCCCCGTCACCGGGACAGGGTTCACCGGCGACTCTGCCTGGGCCACTACCACCATAGACTCCGGCTGACGAAGTGGCACAGGGACCGAACATTGCACACAATGGGGGTCATTATAACCTGCCGGTAGATCAGCCCCACAAGCGGCACAAGCAGCGCTCACAGCCTGTGTCTTGGCACCCTTGCGTTTTGCAGATGACATGTTGTCGTCTCCTCAGAGCAATTGGGGTATACAGCCAAGAAGCGACCTTACAGTGCAACTATATATATATATATGGTACAGAGAAAAAAGTACACAAATATAACACTGTGGCACTAGTGGGGCCAGCACTTAAGTGCTGCTTACCGCCCGCTTAACGCGGGTGTGTGGTCGCCAGAAATCCCTTGTCTGGGTCTCCCAGAGCCTGTGTCCGTTCTCCAGCCAGACTGCATGTAGGAATGGCTGCCGGCGTCCTGTGGAGAGGGGCGGGCCCTGGGCGTGTGCAGACAAAGAGCGGGAAACCTGCGTCCCACTGTGCTCAGTGAGAGGGCTGGAGTATGTAAATAAGACTCCAGCCCTCTGCGCTGACTATCGTACAGCGTCTCTCCCTTGCCCTGATTGACAGGGTGGGGGCGGGAACGAAGCGGAGCTAGGCCGCAGAAGCCGGGGACTAAATTTATAAGCGACGCCGTCGTAAAAGCACGGTCGTCGCTAAGTCCCCGGCGCACTACAAGTCGCAACTGCGCCGCCGCTCTGGGAGCGGTCGGCGCGGCAGTCCCCAACACATAAAGTCACTCAGAAACACTGTAGTGACTGTAACCCCAGCGCGCAGCGCTACTGTCCCCGGCGCACTAGCAAACCCAGCAAGTCTGGAGTGTGCGCGGCCTGTCCATACGGGGACACAGAGTACCTTAATGTCGCAGGGCCTTGTCCCTGAACGGTACCCAGCTCCGTATCCAGCAGGTTCCATGGGTCTGTGGATGGAGCCCGGCCTCAGGGCTTGGGGGCCGGTAAGATCCCACTTCCTCAGAGCCCCTCAGGGGGATGGGGAAGGAAAACAGCATGTGGGCTCCAGCCTCCGTACCCGCAATGGGTACCTCAACCTTAACAAACACCGCCGACATAAAGTGGGGTGAGAAGGGAGCATGCTGGGGGCCCTAGTATGGGCCCTCTTTTCTTCCATCCGACATAGTCAGCAGCTGCTGCTGACTAAACAGTGGAGCTATGCGTGGATGTCTGACCTCCTTCGCACAAAGCAGAAAACTGGTGAGCCAGTGATCCCACTGGGGGTGTATAGCCAGAAGGGGAGGGGCCTTACACTTTTTAGTGTAATGCTTTGTGTGGCCTCCGGAGGCAGTGCTATACACCCAATCGTCTGGGTCTCCCAATGGAGCGCCGAAGAAATATCTGGCTTCAACTTTATCCGAACCGAAGATAAGCCATCATCGTCGTCAAACATCTCTTCCGGGGCTTCTCCTTCTTGGGGGCAGGAGTCTCGTCTCCCAAAGGGGCAAGAGAAGAGGCCATAAATACCGGCACCCAGAAGTGAAGTCATAATAGCCCACCACCCCGACCTAACCCCCTAGTCACTGTTACTCACAGAACCGGGGGCTGAGCTGGGCTCCACAGAAGCAGAGCTAGTAGAGCGATCTCCGCACATCCTAGCCTGGAGCGTGCTCTTACCTGGGTCCGGTGTGATCTGGGTTATATGCAGCCGTGGGTGACTCCTCCATCGGTCGGGGGGAGGGGAACAGGCTTCCACTGGAGCGAGTGCCGGCACCCACCGGCAGCGACGGCACATGCAGTCCACAGTGGAACGCAGGAACCTGGAAGTGACGTCCTTACAGGATGCAGATGGCACTTCCGCGTGCTGTCGCCACCACGTGTGGGAGAGGAGGAGGTGCCATGGAGCTGCCGGAGGTCCATAGTCTGCCCTGCTTTACCTCACGGAGGCACAGGAAGGGCATGCCGGTCCAGAGTCCCAAGGAGACGGGAGCAGCGCCGGAGGAGGAAGCTATCGTGGCCCGACCTCAGCTGCCCGGTAAATAACCGGCCATGCTCTCATCACAGGCCACGAGAGCACAGCGGTAACCTCTCATGTCCCATAGGGACAGGAAACAACAGTGGAGATGGGAGGTGGGGAGGGGTTATTTAACCTCTGTGTTTCCTGTCCCTAATAGGGTGGAGAGTTAACCTCCTGTGTGCTGTCGTGGAGGGTGACTAGAGAAAATTACACTTCTTTAAATGACACATCGATAGAAGAGAACAGATGTTTGTGAATGTTTTGTACTATATTGTTTAGGAATCCATCTTTTATCAGGTAAGATGATGCATAATCCATCTGGGCCCATAAAAAGGTACTGAGAGTAATATCAGACACAAAAACAGAATGGAATTAAGCAAGGAAAAAGTTTATTGTACATATGTACAAATATGTGCAAACAGGCATAACCCACCTCCCCTAAACTAACCAGACAACATACATACAACTCCAAGTAAAACATCCTTAGCCACTCAAGAGGAGACATTTATACTGAAGTCATAGGCTTCTAAGCACACAAATATGCAAGATGTGTAGATGCTACACAACATTGTCTAGTATGCAGTGGACCACAAATTACCTATGCAAAGTGCTGGAAAGCACTTATGCTTTGTAATAATTCAGAGCAATATTAAAAAGAACTTGTCAGCACAATTTTGCAATTTAAAGTGAAGACATGGCTGTAATGGTGCTGTTTTACAGATTAGGCCAGAGTCACACATGTGAGAGAATCGCGTGAGTCTCGCATCACCCGACACGGACCTGTTGCCCTCCGGACAGGAGCATCTCCGTTGCATAGAATTACATGCAGCTGAAACTCTGTCAGGAGAATGTGGGGCTGTGGCGGGTGATGCGACGTGAGACTCACGCGAATCTCTTGCAAGTGTGACTGGCCTTAAATTGAAACTGTCAGGTCAAACATGCACCGAGAACCACAAGCACTTCTGGATGCATATTAGTCATTCCTGCCTAATCGTCCCCGTATACACTAGCATAAAATAAACCGATCTTTAGAAAAAGTACTTCTAAAGATAGTTTATTATATGTTAATGAGGACAGGGACTAGTCACAAGGGCATTTGTTCCCTTGGCTAGTTGACCCACATAGCAAGTTAGCATGCCCCTGTGGGCGTACTAACATGCTAATGAATGCACAGTGACGCACACATACCTCACTCTTTATGGCGGCCGCCAGAGGATTGAGGAGCACTGTGCATGATCGGAGTCCCGGGACTTGCAATCATGCGCACTAAACTGATGCCGGGTGTAAGCTTCCCGGCCTCAGTAGATCACTTACAAAGCATTGACGTGTCAAGTCAAACAGAGGGAAGTGGAGTGGCCAGGGCAGGAGTAGACCCATTTCACAGATCTGCCCTATGCATGTAAATCTTATTACCTGAAAGCTTCAAATGCAGATTAAAGAACCACAAAGCAGATTTCTTCACTTCAGATATTGATTTAATCTGTATAACGTCACAATTATGGCCTTGCCTTTACTTTAATTGGCAAGGTGATGCCGACACATTCTTAAGTAGTCTTCGAATGCTTATTCATAAATATCACTAGAATGAGGTCTCAATTATGACAATGGTTCCTAGCACCCATATAAGCTGCAAACTAGCCAAAAACAGGCTCACTGTGCATACACAAAACTTCTTTAACATACTTAATGCAAAGATATTAGGGTTTTTATGCTGTAAATACTTATTAGAATCTGCCTTTGCAAACAAAGCCTGTTTAACAATAGAAGTTAAACCATTAATTCACTTTTTTTACCAGATGAGAATTGACTGTGATTATTATAGAGCCACAGTGTAGATACTACGTTTTCTATAATAATATATTACAATTGTATGACAAAAGAACACAAGTTCTGAAAAAAATATTTATAGCAAAAGTTGCTGAGGAATAAAGTGTTTCACTTTAACCATTACATACCCGCTGAATTCCTGTCGTTGGTAGTCATGTGAATATATTGCACGTGATCCTTGGAGGCCACTGAAGCAGTAGGCGTTTCAACAAGTAATGGTTATTTCAAAATATTCCTTATTCCCAAGTAACTTTTGTAAGATACCAGAAAACCCCTTGTAGAATATATGTCCCAGCTAATGTATAGCACTAGCTGCAATGTGGTCGGTCAAGGACAAGAAAATGTCGTTTAATAAAATTTTACATGATGTACAGCAAATTAAAAGGTTATAAAAAGGGAGTTTTATAAAAACTGCCGTACAACAGGTAAAAAGTAGTTTTATAGCATATAAAAGATTAAAATAGCTACAATGCTGCATAAAATATTATGGACTGCACAGACCCCAAAAAAACCAATAGGGTGCACAGCTATTGTACAGTGCAATATACATTGAAATGTCATATAGAGAGACCATCTAACGGATTGCCCTCTCGCTCACAACGTCCTGTAAGCGTTTTATCAATACGTCGTCATTCTCTGTGCACATCCTCTTCGCAGGGGACTCAGAGTCACTGTCAATGGTTATTGCTCGTTTGCGGCTCCTATGGTCTTGTTTAATCATGCTGTTGATATCTTCCAAGCTCTATAATTGCAATAAAAAGTCAGGATCAGTGGACATCATAAAGTAGCAGGTCAATTAAATAGAAGCAACATTGTTTATACATGAACACATCTAAAACATATAAAAAGAGACTGAAAACGTTGGGACGGCAAACATGCATATCAAAAACATGAACATAAAATAAAATGAGGGAGTGGAAGTGAACATCTTTGAAAACTTACTTTAGAAGGGCTTCCATTGAACTTGTACAGAAGTGCTGTGCGTGGGGTGAGACACGTTGTGTTTTTATGTGGAGACACATATATGGAATGCTGCTGAGACACCCGACGTGGAGAGACAGCTTGTTGTCTGATGGTGGGGAATGGGGAGAGTGGAGGAACAGCCGACTTAATAGAAAAAGAAAAAAAAAAAAAAAAAAAAACTGTTTAATACATATGGCATAGATTTTTGGGTGTGCCGAGAATGCACTAGTCCAATCATTGATTTCTGATGCCACCGTGACCCATTCAATCCAATGAGGCAACAACGCAGTACCCTGCATTAAAGGGAGTTTGTCAGCAGGTTTCTGCCATCTCATCTGAAAGCAGCGTAATGTAGAAAATGTTACCCTAATTCCAGCAATGTCTCACTTTATCACAACTGCTGAACCCAATAAACTATCAGTTCTTAGAACGCCGTGTAGCACAGCTCAGAAAGCTAACCCTGCCCACACCATGCTCCCTATGTACATTGTCTATAGACAGTGAACTGCTTATCAGAGGAGAGCATGGCCAGACAACTGCTTTCGAGCCTGGGCAGTGTTAATCACTCTGCTAAAACAAAATTGTGTGGAACCAGCAGCACATGACTTAAAGAGAACCTGTCATCAGAAATGTTGCACTAAACCTAAAAGATTCCCCCTTTGCAGCTCCTGGGCTGCATTCTAGCAAGGTTCCTGTTGTTCTTGTGCCTCCTTTCTGACTAAAATAAAGATTTTATAAAGTGGTACCTTTTTGTATTCAAATCTTGATAATGGTACACGGGGGTGGGCTCTCTGGTGTCCGTTAGTCTGCCTCCTGTCGCTTTAGGCCGTCCCCCATCGCGCAATTTTGAAAGCGGTGACGTGAGGTAAGCTGGCCAGCGCTTGCGCAGAACGGTGGAGGCGGCGGTGAAAGCGCGAGCACGAGATTATGGGTGGGTACTTGCTGATGAAAATAACAGCGCCACCCATAATCTCGCGCCGGCACAACACGTCACCAGCGGTCACACTGTGCACATTGCACAGTCCCGCGAGAGTGGCACATACGCGAGACCTCGGACGCCCTGGGCGGCCTCCTGAGGTATGAAATTGCACGATGGGGGACGGCGGGAGGAGGCAGACTAATGGACACCAGAGAGCCCGCCCTCGTGTACCATTATCAAGATTTGAATACAAAAAGGTACCACTTTATAAAGTCTTCATTTTGGTCAGAAAGGGGGCACAAGAACAACAGGAACCTTGCTAGAATGCAGCCCAGGAGCTGCAGAGGGGGAATCTTTTAGGTTTAGTGCAAAATTTCTGATGACAGGTTCCCTTTAAAGGGAACCGGTCACCAGATTTGGTGACTATAAGCTGCAGCTACCACCAGTGGGCTTTTATATACAACATTCTAACAATCTGTATACAAGAGCCCAGGCCACTGTGTAGAACATAAAAAGGGGAATTTTGTTTACTTACCGTAAATTCCTTTTCTTCTAGCTCCTATTGTGAGACCCAGACAATTGGGTGTATAGCTTCTGCCTCTGGAGGCCACACAAAGTATTACACTTTTAAAAAAGTGTAACCCCTCCCCTCTGCCTATACACCCTCCCGTGGATCACGGGCTCCTCAGTTTTGGTGCAAAAGCAGGAAGGAGAAAACTTATAAATTGGTCTAGGGTAAATTCAATCCGAAGGATGTTCGGAGAACTGAAGACCATGAACCAAATGAACAAATCAACATCAACAACATGTGTACACAAAAGAACAACCAGCCCGAAGGGCACAGGGGTGGGTGCTGGGTCTCCCAATAGGAGCTAGAAGAAAAGGAATTTACGGTAAGTAAACAAAATTCCCTTTTTCTTTGTCGCTCCATTGGGAGACCCAGACAATTGGGACGTCCAAGAGCAGTCCCTGGGTGGGTAAAAAACAATACCTCAATAGAAAGAGCCGAAAACGGCCCCCTCTTACAGGTGGGCAACCGCCGCCTGGAGGACTCGCCTACCTAGACTGGCGTCTGCCGAAGCATAGGTATGCACTTGATAGTGTTTCGTGAAAGTGTGCAGACTAGACCACGTAGCTGCCTGACACACCTGCTGAGCCGTCGCCCGGTGCCGCAATGCCCAGGACGCACCTACGGCTCTGGTAGAATGGGCTTTCAACCCTGAAGGGAGTGGAAGCCCAGAAGTACGGTAGGCCTCGATAATCGGTTCCTTGATCCACCGAGCCAAGGTTGACTTGGAGGCCTGAGAGCCCTTGCGCTGGCCAGCGACAAGGACAAAGAGCGCGTCTGAACGGCGCAGGGGCGCCGTGCGAGACACGTAGAGCCGGAGAGCTCTCACTAGATCCAAAGAGTGCAAATGCTTTTCACACTAGTGAATTGGATTAGGGCAAAAGGAAGGCAAGGAGATATCCTGATTTAGATGAAAAGGGGATACCACCTTAGGGAGAAATTCCGGGACAGGACGCAGAACCACCTTATCCTGGTGAAAAACCAGGAAGGGAGCTTTGCATGACAGCGCTGCAAGCTCAGACACTCTCCGAAGTGATGTGACTGCCACCAGGAAGGCCACCTTCTCGGAAAGACGGGAGAGAGACATCCCGCAGCGGCTCAAAAGGCGGCTTTTGAAGAGCCGTCAGGACCCTGTTAAGATCCCAAGGTTCCAACGGACGTTTGTAAGGTGGAACCATGTGGCAAACCCCCTGCAGGAACGTGCGGACCTGCGGAAGCCTGGCTAGACGCTTTTGAAAAAACACGGAGAGCGCCAAAACTTGGCCCTTGAGAGAGCTGAGGGACAAACCCTTGTCCATTCCAGATTGTAGAAATGAAAGGAATGTAGGTAAGGCAAACGGCCATGGAGGAAAACCGTTATCAGAGCACCAGGATAAGAAGATTTGCCAAGACCTGTAATAGATCTTGGCGGACGTTGGCTTCCTGGCTTGTCTCATGGTGGCAATGACATCCTGAGATAACCCTGAAGACGCTAGGAGCCAGGACTCAATGGCCACACAGTCAGGTTGAGGGCCACAGAATTCAGATGGAAAAACGGGCCTTGTGACAGCAAGTCTGGGCGGTCTGGAAGTGCCCACGGTTGACCCACCGCGAGATGCCACAGATCCGGATACCACGACCGCCTCGGCCAGTCTGGAGCGACGAGAATGGCGCGACGGCATTCGGACCGGATCTTGCGTAGAACCCTGGGCAGCATCGCCAGAGGGGGAAACACGTATGGCAGTCGAAACTGCGACCAATCCTGGACCAGGGCGTCCGCTGCCAGAGCTCTGTGATCCTGAGACCGAGCCATGAAGGCCGGGACCTTGTTGTTGTGTCCTGACGCCATGAGGTCGACGTCCGGCGTTCCCCAGCGGCGACAGATCTCTCGAAACACGTCTGTGTGAAGAGACCATTCCCCCCGCGTCCATGCCCTGACGACTGAGAAAATCTGCTTCCCAGTTTTCTACGCCCGGGATGTGAACTGCGGAGATGGTGGAGCCTGTGTCTTCCACCCACTGCAGAATTCGGCGGACTTCCTGGAAGGCTTGACGACTGCGAGTGCCGCCTTGGTGGTTGATGTACGCGACGGCAGTCGCGTTGTCCGACTGTATTCGGATCTGCCTGCCCTCCAGCCACCGATGGAAAGCCAATAGGGCTAGATATACTGCCCTTATCTCCAGGATATTGATCTGAAGGGACGATTCTATTGGAGTCCAGGTTCCTTGAGCCCAGTGGTGGAGAAAAACCGCTCCCCAACCTGACAGGCTCACGTCCGTGGTGACCACGGCCCAGGTTGGAGGTAGGAAGGATTTTCCCCGAGACAGATGTGGGTAGGAGCCACCACTGAAGTGATGTTTTGGTTGCAAGGGAAAGAGATATTCTTGTCGAGGGAAGCCGAACTCTTGTCCCATTTGCGCAGAATGTCCCATTGGAGTGGCCGTAGATGGAATTGCGCGAACGGCACTGCTTCCATAGCTGCAACCATCTTCCCCAGGAAGTGCATGAGGCGCCTTAAGGGGTGTGACTGACTCCGAAGAAGTGATTGCACCCCGACTTGCAGAGAAAGCTGTTTGTCCCGCGGTAGCTTGACTAACGCTGGCTGGGTATGAAACTCCATCCCGAGGTAAGTCAGTGATTGGGTCGGCGTCAACTTGGATTTCGGGAAGTTGATGATCCACCCGAACTGCTGGAGAGTCTCCAGAGTGACGGACAGACTTCGTTGACACGCCACCCGAGAAGGAGCCCTGACTAGGAGATCGTCCAAGTAGGGGATCACCGAGTGGACCTGAGAGTGCAGGACCGCCACGACGGATGCCATGACTTTGGTGAAAACCCGTGGGGGCTGTCGCCAGGCCGAAGGGCAATGCGACGAACTGGAGGTGTTCGTCCCCGATGGCGAAACGCAGGAAACGTTGATGTTCGGGTGCGATCGGCACATGGAGATAAGCATCCTTGATGTCGATCGATGCTAGGAAGTCTCCTTGTGACATCGAGGCGATGACCAAGCGGAGCGATTCCATCCGAAATAGTCTGGTTCTCACATGTCTGTTGAGCAGCTTGAGGTCCAGAACGGGACAGAATGACCCGTCCTTTTTTGGCACCACGAACAAGTTGGAGTAAAAACCGCGACCACGTTCCTGAAGGGGAACGGGAATCACAACTCCATCTATCTTTAGAGCGTCCACTGCCTGAAAAAGTGCGTCGTCCTGCGCGGGGAGTGGGGAGGTTCTGAAGAAACGAGCCGTAGGTCGAGAGCTGAACTCTATCCTGTAACCATGAGACAGAATGTCTCTCACCCATCGGTCTTGAACGTGTGGCCACCAGGCGTCGCCAAAGCGGGAGAGCCTGCCACCGACCGAGGATGTGGCTAGATGAGGCCGAGAGTCATGAGGCGACCGTCTTGGAGGCAGTGCCTCTTGCGGCCTTTTGGGGGCGTGACTTGGACCGCCACGCATAGGAGTTCCTCTGGCCTTTCTCCGGCCGGTTGGTCGAAGAGGATTGGGACTTGGCGGAGGGATGAAAGGACCGAAACCTCGATTGGATTTTTCTCTGCTGAGGTCTCTTAGGTTTGGACTGGGGTAAGGAGGAGTCCTTTCCCGAGGATTCCTTAATAATCTCATCCAACCGTTCGCCAAACAAACGGTCGCCAGAAAAAGGCAAACCAGTTAAGAACCTTTTGGAAGCAGAGTCTGCTTTCCATTCGCGCAGCCACATGCCCCTGCGGACTGCCACGGAGTTAGCGGATGCTACAGCCGTACGGCTAGCGGAGTCCAGGACGGCGTTCATGGCGTAGGACGAAAATGCTGATGCCTGAGAGGTCAAGGAAGAAACATGTGGAGCAGAATTCCGCGTGACAGCATTAATCTCAGTCAGACATGCCGAGATTGCTTGGAGAGCCCACACGGCCGCAAAGGCCGGGGCGAAAGACGCGCCCGTGGCCTCATAAATAGACTTCACCAAGAGCTCTATCTGTCTGTCAGTGGCATCCTTCAGGGATGAGCCATCAGCAACAGACACAACGGACCTAGCAGGCAATCTAGAGACTGGAGGATCCACCTTGGGAGAATGTGCCCAGCCCTTAACGACTTCAGGTGGAAAGGGATAACGCGTGTCAGTGAGCCGTTTAGCAAAGCGCTTGTCCGGAACCGCTCTGGGCTTCTGGACAGCGTCCCTGAAGTTAGTGTGATCAAAAAACGTATTGCGCGTACGTTTGGGGAAACGGAATTGGTGTTTCTCCTGCTGAGAAGCCGACTCCTCTGCAGGAGGCGGCGGTGGTGTGAGATCCAACACATGGTTGATGGACGAGATAAGATCATTTACTAAGGCGTCCCCCTCAGGGGTATCAAGGTTAAGGGCGAAGTCAGGGTCAGAGCCCTGAGCTCCCACGTCCGCCTCGTCATCCTGAGAGTCCTCAAGCTGGGATCCAGAGCAGCGTGAGGAGGCCGGGGAAGAGTCCCAGCGAGGCCGCTTAGCCAGTCTGGGGCTGCGGTCCGGGCAGGAGTCCTCCGCCTGGGGCCTAGGGGCTATCCTGGGAGCGCGCTGCGGCGCGGACCGAGAAGGGCCTGGAGGAGACAGACTAACAGGGGCCGGGGCCTGTGAAGGGCCCGGTCTGGACTGCAAAGCTTCAAGGAGCTTAGATGACCATTTGTCCATAGACTGTGCAATGGACTGAGAAAGTGACAGAGTTTCTCAGCGAAAGAGGCCAACGACGGTGACTCTGTCCCTGCAGCCTGTTCAGTGGGAGCAGGGGGATCTACATGAGCCGAGGGGCCCACAAGTGCCCTAGGCTCCGGCTGAGCAAGCGTGGCAGGAGTCGAGCATTGATCACAGTGAGGGTAGGTGGATCCCGCAGGCAACATAGCCCCACAAGAGGTACAGGCCGCGAAAAAAATCTGTGCCTTAGTAGCTTTGCTCCTTGTGGACGACATGCTGTTGTCTCTTAGAGTGACCACTGAGGGTATATAGGAAAAGGGTATACAGCCTTACCGAACAGAGATATATATATATATATATATATATATTATATATATATCCATATATCCATATATCCCGGCACCCTAGGGGGACCAGCACAGTGACCGGTGTGGCTTACCAACCGCTAACGAGCGGAGTGTGTCCTCCAGATTCCCTGTCGTGGATCCCCCGGAGCTGCAGAGCTTTGCTGCTGAGTAGCATCCACCGGCAGAATGCTAAAAATGGCTGCCGGAGCTCTCAGGGGGGGGGTGTGGAGCCGAGGGCGGCGCCAGCAAAGAGCGGTAATCTGGAGTTCCCACAGTGGTCAATGAGGGGGGAGGGAAACATGCAGGATGCTCCAGCCCTCAAAGCCGACGTCATGTCGGCAATCCCGCCCTAACCCCTGACAGGCAGGCTCGAGGGCGGGATTTTTCGCGACTAGGCCGCGGCGAAGCCGGGGACTAAATTTAAGGCCGTGCCCGACAAGCAGGCACGGTCGGCGCGGAAGTCCGCCGAAAAGACAAGGGACGGAACTACTGCGGCTTCCGGGGATAAGGTGCGACCCTCTCTGTACAGTCCCCACATGGGGACACAGAGTACCTTCCAGTTGCAGGGCCCGGTCCCTGGGGGTGAAGAAGCTCCGGTCCGGCAGGTTCCACCAGGGGCTGCGGATGGAGCACGGTCCCAGCTCATGGATGACCGCTTAGGATCCCACTTCTCCCAGGGCCGCATAAGGGATGGTGAAGGAGACGGCATGTGGCTCCAGCCTCCGTACCCGCAATGGGTACCTTAACAACACCGCCGACATAGTGGGGTGAGAAGGGACCATGCCGGGGACCCCATCGGGGTCCTCTTTTCTTCCATCCGACATAACTATGTATGAGAATGCATGAGTGGATGTGTGCCTCCTTCCACACAAAGCATAAAACTGAGGAGCCCGTGATCCACGGGAGGTTGTATAGGCAGAGGGGAGGGGTTACACTTTTTTAAAAGTGTAATACTTTGTGTGGCCTCCAGAGGCAGAAGCTATACACCCAATTGTCTGGGTCTCCCAATGGAGCGACAAAGAAAAAACACTTTATAATACTTACCTAAACGGTTGCTGCAGTGGGGTTGGGTCATATGGGCGTCTCCATTCTCCGGCGCCTGCTCTTTTGTCCATCTTTATCGTCCTTCTGAAGCCGGCGTGCATGACGCGTCCTACGTCAACCATACTCGCCGGCATTGAGGTCCTACGCAGGCACACTTTAATCTGCCCTGAGCAGGGCAGATCAAAGTATTGTAGTGCGCCTGCGCGGGACTAGCGAGTGTGTACGACGTAGACGTGTCATGCACACAGGCTTCAGAAGGAGGATGAAGATGGCCGAAAGAGGCGGCGCCGGGACCGGAGACGCCCATACGACCCAACTCCACCGCAGCGACCATTTATAATACTTACCTAAAGTGCTTTTTACATTCTACACAGCGGCCTGGGCTCTTATATACAGCATGTTAGAATGCTGTATATAAGAGCTCACAGGTGATGGCTGAAGCTTCTAGGCCCCAAATCTGCTGACAGGTTCCCTTTAAGAGACATCCCTGAATTCATTGTGTTAACGACTACATTACGCTGTTCTCAGACTACATTACCAAAATCTGCTGAGGGATTCATTTTAACCCCTTAAGGATCGAGCCACTATATATGTTAATGACCGAGCCTCATTTGACCAGCATCACAGAGTTAACTCTGGGACGCTTCAGCATATCCCTGGGATTCGAATAGGATTTTTGTGTACTCACCGTAAAATCTCTTTCTCTGAGTCTTCATTGGGGGACACAGGACCATGGGTGTATGCTGCTGTGACTAGGAGGCTGACACTAAGTAGACATAAAAAAAGTTAGCTCCTCCCTAGCAGTGTACACCCTGAGCCGGAGGCGGATCTATGCCAGTTTAGTGTACAAGCAGTAGTAGGAGAAACCTGAACAACCATACCTAATCAAGGTAATATAAACAAGAAAACACACAGTATCTTATCTAAACCTATACTGTATATCAATATAGAAATATACAAAATATAAATAAGCTGGGTACCGAAAAAACGTGTTCCCATAAAGAACCAGTAACATCCGGCAAACTAATAGCAACCCAATATCCAAACAGGGTGGGTGCTGTGTCCCCCAATGAAGACTCCGAGAAAGAGATTTTACGGTGAGTACACAAAAATCCTTCTTTCTCTATCGTTTCATTGGGGGACACAGGACCATGGGACGTCCAAAAGCAGTCCCTGGGTGGGTACAGGAGCAATCACACAGATTCATGACATATCCAAAACTCTGTAAGAATGCTCGGTGCAAAAGTATACCACCTTATCATAAGTGTGCGACAGCCGTCTGCTGTATCTTGTAAACCCTGGGAAAGGTATGAAGGCTTGACCACGTGGCGGCTATGCGGACTTGTTCGGCTGACGCCTGGCGTCTGATTGACCAAGACACCCCAATTGCACAGGTGGAATGGCTTTTACAACACCCCTCAGAGACCTGTCTCTAGTCCTGTAGGCATCCGATATGGTCGGCCGGATCCAACTTGCAATGGTAGCCTATGACGCCGGCATGCCCCCCCTTGGCCCAGTAGACAGGACGAATAGGCCGTCTGAGGTGCAGAAGGGTGCGGGTCTCGAAACGTAACTCCTAAAAGGTCGCACTAGATCCAGTGTAAGCCGTGACCTTTCCAAGGATCGAATGGAGGCTGGACCGAAGGATGGAGGCACAATCTCCTCATTCAGACACTGCTTTCGGTGGGAAAGCAGGAGATGGGCGCAGATCAACCTTGTCTTGGTGGAAAACAAGAAAAGTGACCGGCATGAGAGGGCTGCAAGTTCAGACCTTCTTCTGATTGAAGTGGCGGTCACCAACAAATCCACCTTCCCGGATAGGCGTGACATTGAGGATTCCTTTTAGAGGTTTGAACTGGGCTAATTGAAGAGACCCTAGCACCAGATTGATGTCCCATGGTTCTAGCGGGAAACGATCTAGCGGTGCCAAAAGGGCAACTCCCTGGATGAACTTCCAGACTTGTGGCCGAGATGCTAGATTTCTCTGGAAAGAAGGGAATTTTGTTACTTACCGTAAATTCCTTTTCTTCTAGCTCCTATTGGGAGACCCAGACGATTGGGTGTATAGCACTGCCCTCCGGAGGTCACACAAAGCAATTACACTAAAAAGTGTAAGGCCCCTCCCCTTCTGGCTATAAACCCCCAGTGGGATCACTGGCTCACCAGTTTTAGTGCAAAAGCAAGAAGGAGGAAAGCCAATAACTGGTTTAAACAAATTCACTCCGAAGATACGTCGGAGAACTGAAAACCATTCAACATGAACAACATGTGTACCCGAAAAACAACCAAAAATCCCGAAGGACAACAGGGCGGGTGCTGGGTCTCCCAATAGGAGCTAGAAGAAAAGGAATTTACGGTAAGTAACAAAATTCCCTTCTTCTTCGGCGCTCCATTGGGAGACCCAGACGATTGGGACGTCCAAAAGCTGTCCCTGGGTGGGTAAAGAAATACCTCATGTTAGAGCTCCAAAGACAGCCCTCCCCTACGGGGAGGCAACTGCCGCCTGCAGGACTCTTCTACCTAGGCTGGCGTCCGCCGAAGCATAGGTATGCACCTGATAATGTTTGGTGAAAGTGTGCAGACTCGACCAGGTGGCTGCCTGGCACACCTGTTGAGCCGTAGCCTGGTGTCGTAATGCCCAGGACGCACCCACGGCTCTGGTAGAATGGGCCTTCAGCCCTGATGGAACCGGAAGCCCAGCAGAACGGTAGGCTTCAAGAATTGGTTCTTTGATCCATCGAGCCAGGGTGGCTTTGGAAGCCTGCGACCCTTTGCGCTTACCAGCGACAAGGACAAAGAGTGCATCCGAGCGGCGCAGGGGCGCCGTGCGGGAAATGTAGATTCTGAGTGCTCTCACCAGATCCAACAAATGTAAATCCTTTTCATACCGATGAACTGCATGCGGATAAAAGGAAGGCAAGGAGATATCCTGATTAAGATGAAAAGAGGATACCACCTTAGGGAGAAACTCCTGAATGGGGCGCAGCACTACCTTGTCCTGGTGGAACACCAGGAAAGGAGCCCTGGATGACAGCGCTGCTAGTTCGGACACTCTCCGAAGAGACGTGACCGCTACCAGAAAGGCCACTTTCTGTGAGAGTCGAGAAAGTGACACATCCCTCAGAGGCTCGAAGGGCGGCTTCTGGAGAGCAACAAGGACCTTGTTTAGATCCCACGGATCTAACGGCCGCCTGTACGGAGGTACGATATGACAAACCCCCTGCAGGAACGTGCGCACCTGAGAAAGTCGTGCTAGACGCTTCTGAAAAAACACGGATAGTGCCGAGACTTGCCCTTTAAGGGAGCCGAGCGACAAGCCCTTTTCCAACCCAGATTGCAGGAAGGAAAGAAAGACAGGTAACGCGAATGGCCAGGGAGATACTCCTTGTGCAGAGCACCAGGATAAGAAAATCTTCCACGTTCTGTGGTAGATCTTAGCAGAAGTGGACTTCCTAGCCTGTCTCATGGTGGCCACGACCCCTTGGGATAATCCTGAAGACGCTAGGATCCAGGACTCAATGGCCACACAGTCAGGTTCAGGGCCGCAGAATTCCGATGGAAAAACGGCCCTTGGGACAGTAAGTCTGGACGGTCTGGTAGTGCCCACGGTTGGCCGACCGTGAGATGCCACAGATCCGGGTACCACGACCTCCTCGGCCAGTCTGGGGCGACGAGTATGACGCGGCCGCAATCGGATCTGATCTTGCGTAACACTCTGGGCAAGAGTGCCAGAGGTGGAAACACATAAGGGAGCCGGAACTGCGACCAATCTTGCACTAAGGCGTCTGCCGCCAGAGCTCTTTGATCGCGAGACCGCGCTATGAAGGTCGGGACCTTGTTGTTGTGCCGAGACGCCATTAGGTCGACGTCCGGCACACCCCAGCGGCGGCAGATTTCCTGAAACACGTCCGGGTGAAGGGACCATTCCCCTGCGTCCATGCCCTGGCGACTGAGGAAGTCTGCTTCCCAGTTTTCTACGCCCGGGATGTGAACTGCTGATATGGTGGATGCTCTTTCCTCTACCCACATCAGAATCCGCCTGACTTCCTGGAAGGCTTGCCGACTGCGTGTCCCTCCTTGGTGGTTGATGTATGCCACCGCTGTGGAGTTGTCCGACTGAATTCGGATCTGTTTTCCTTCCAGCCACTGCTGGAAGGCTAATAGGGCAAGATACACTGCCCTGATCTCCAGAACATTGATCTGAAGGGTGGATTCCTGCTGAGTCCACGTCCCTTGAGCCCTGTGGTGGAGAAAAACTGCTCCCCACCCTGACAGACTCGCATCTGTCGTGACCACTGCCCAGGATGGGGGCAGGAATGATCTTCCCTGCGATAATGAGGTGGGAAGAAGCCACCATAGCAGAGAATCCTTGGCCGTCTGAGAAAGGGAGACTTTCCTGTCTAGGGAAGTTGTCTTCCCGTCCCATTGGCGGAGAATGTCCCATTGAAGTGGACGCAGATGAAACTGCGCGAACGGGACTGCCTCCATTGCTGCCACCATCTTCCCTAGGAAGTGCATGAGGCGCCTTAAGGGGTGCGACTGACCCTGAAGGAGAGACTGCACCCCTGTCTGTAGTGACCGCTGCTTGTCCAGCGGAAGCTTCACTATCGCTGAGAGAGTATGAAACTCCATGCCAAGATACGTTAGTGATTGAGTCGGTGCCAGGTTTGACTTTGAAAAGTTGATGATCCACCCGAAAGTCTGGAGAGTCTCCAGCGCAACATTCAGGCTGTGTTGGCATGCCTCTTGAGAGGGTGCTTTGACAAGTAGATCGTCCAAGTAAGGGATCACCGAGTGTCCCTGAGAATGCAAGACTGCTACCACTGCCGCCATGACCTTGGTGAAAACCCGTGGGGCTGTCGCCAGACCAAATGGCAGAGCTACGAACTGGAGATGGTCGTCTCCTATCACGAAACGTAGAAAACGTTGGTGCTCTGTAGCAATCGGCACGTGGAGATAAGCATCTTTGATGTCTATTGATGCAAGGAAATCTCCTTGAG
The DNA here is from genome assembly GCF_048569485.1 of Anomaloglossus baeobatrachus. Lineage (NCBI taxonomy): Eukaryota > Metazoa > Chordata > Amphibia > Anura > Aromobatidae > Anomaloglossus > Anomaloglossus baeobatrachus. The sequence goes on along the minus strand of NC_134357.1, from coordinate 351,036,905 downwards.
ACATTGAGGCAATGACGGAGCGGAGAGATTCCATCCGGAACCGCCTGGCGTTCACATGCTTGTTGAGCAGCTTTAGGTCCAGAACAGGACGGAACGAGCCGTCCTTTTTTGGAACCACGAAGAGATTGGAGTAAAAACCTTGCCCTTGTTCCTGCAGAGGAACAGGGATCACCACTCCTTCTGCTCTTAGTGAGCACACCGCCTGCATAAGGGCATTTGCTCGGTCGGGATGTGGGGAGGTTCTGAAGAACCGAGGCGGAGGATGAGAACTGAATTCTATCCTGTACCCGTGAGACAAAATGTCTGCTACCCACCGGTCTTTGACCTGTGGCAGCCAAATGTCGCAAAAGCGGGAGAGCCTGCCACCGACCGAGGATGCGGAGGGATGAGGCCGAAAGTCATGAGGCAGCCGCCTTGGAAGCGGTTCCTCCAGTTGTTTTCTTGGGGCGTGAATGAGCCCGCCAGGAATCTGAGCTCCTTTGCTCCTTCTGAGTCCCTTTGGACGAGGAGAATTGGGTCTTGCTGGAGCCTCGAAAGGACCGAAACCTCGACTGCCACTTCCTCTGTTGAGGTTTGCTCGATCTGGGCTGGGGTAAGGAGGAGTCCTTACCCTTGGACTGTTTAATGATCTCAGCCAATTGCTCACCAAACAGTCTGTCTCCAGATAGTGGCAAGCTGGTTAAACATTTCTTGGAAGCAGAATCTGCTTTCCATTCCTTTAACCACAAGGCTCTGCGCAAAACCACAGAGTTGGCAGACGCCATTGAGGTACGGCTCGTAGAGTCCAGGACAGAGTTGATAGCGTAAGTCGCAAACGCAGACATTTGCGAGGTTAGGGACGCTACTCGCGGCACTGCTGGACATATGATAGAGTCCACTTGTGCCAGGCCAGCTGAAATAGCTTGGAGTGCCCACACGGCCGCGAATGCTGGAGCAAACGACGCGCCGATAGCTTCATAGACAGACTTTAACCAAAGGTCCATCTGTCTGTCATTGGCATCTTTAAGTGAAGCCCCATCTTCCACTGCAACTAAGGATCTAGCCGCAAGCCTGGAGATTGGGGGGTCCACCTTTGGACACTGGGTCCAGCGTTTGACCACGTCAGGGGGAAAGGGATAACGTGTATCCTTAAGACGTTTGGAGAAACGCTTATCTGGATAAGCATGATGTTTCTGGACTGATTCTCTGAAGTCAGAGTGGTCCAGAAAAGTACTCAATTTACGCTTAGGATACCGGAACTGGAACTTCTCCTGCTGTGCAGCTGCCTCCTCTGCAGAAGGGGCTGGGGGAGAAATATCCAACAGTCTATTGATGGCCGCTATAAGGTCATTTACCATAGCGTCACCATCAGGGGTATCTAGATTGAGAGCGGTGTCAGGAGTAGATTCCTGATCACCCACCTCTGTCTCCTCATACAGAGCCTCGTCTCGCTGAGACCCTGACCAGTGTGATGACGGCGAGGGTCTTTCCCAGCGAGCCCGCTTAGGCTGCCTGGGACTGTCATCCGAGTCAGAGTCTTCAGCCTGTGATGCCTGGGACCCCCTTGAAGTACGGATTAGTTCCAACTGAGGGGGACCGGGGAGCATAGACACAGCAGTGTCCATGGTCTGAGAAACTGGCCTGGACTGCAAGGTTTCCAGGATTTTTGTCATAGTCACAGACATCTTATCAGCAAAAACTGCAAATTCTGTCCCCGTCACCGGGGCAGGGTTCACAGGCGTCTCTGCCTGGGCCACTACTACCATAGACTCTGGCTGACGAAGTGGCACAGGGACCGAACATTGCACACAATAGGGGTCATTGGAACCTGCCGGTAGATTAGCCCCACATGCGGCACAAGCAGTGCATACCGCCTGTGCCTTGGCACCCTTGTGTTTTGCGGATGACATGTTGTTGTCTCCTCAGAGCAATGAGGGTATAAGCCAAGAAGCGACTGTACAGTGCAATATAAATATATATGGTACAGAGAAAAAATGCACCAAATAACACTGTGGCACTAGTGGGGCCAGCACTTATGTGCAGCTTACCGCCCGCATAAACGCGGGTGTGTGGTCGCCAGAGTCCCTTGTCTGAGTCCCCCAGAGCCTGTGTCCGTTCTCCAGCCAGACTGCATGCAGGAATGGCTGCCGGCGTCCTGTGGAGAGGGGCGGGCCCTGGGCGTGTTGAGACCAAGAGCGGGAAACTTGCGTCCCCACTGTGCCCAGTGAGAGGGCTGGAGCATGTAAATAAGGCTCCAGCCCTCGGCGCTGCCTATTGCACAGCGTCTCTCCCTTTCCCTGATTGACAGGGTGGGGGCGGGAACGAACCGTAACTAGGCCGCAAAAGCCGGGGACTAGATTTATGAGCGCTGCCGCCGTAAAAGCGCGGGCAGCGCGAGTCCCCGGCGCACTACAAGTCCCAGCGGCGCCGCCGCTCCCGGAGCGGCCGGCGCGGTAGTTCCCAAGACAAAAAATCACTCAGCTAAGCTGCAGTGACTCTAACCCGAGCGCGCAGCGCTAGTGCCCCCGGCGCACTAGCACACCCAGCAAGCCTGGAGTGTGCGTGGCCTGTCTGTGCGGGGACACGGAGTACCTGAACGTTGCAGGGCCTTGTCCCTGACTGTACTCAGCTCCTCCAGCAGGGTCTCTGGGTCTGTGGATGGAGCTCGGCCTCAGGGTTTGGGGGCCGGTAAGATCCCACTTCCACAGAGCCCCTCAGGGGGATGGGGAAGGAAAGCAGCATGTGGGCTCCAGCCTCCGTACCCGCAATGGGTACCTCAACCTTACAAACCGCAAGTGGGGTGAGAAGGGAGCATGCTGGGGGCCCTATATGGGCTCTCTTTTCTTCCATCCGATAGAGTCAGCAGCTACTGCTGACTAAACAGTGGAGCTATGCGTGGATGTCTGACCTCCTTCGCACAAAGCAGAAAACTGGTGAGCCAGTGATCCCACTGGGGGTGTATAGCCAGAAGGGGAGGGACCTTACACTTTTTAGTGTAATTGCTTTGTGTGACCTCCGGAGGGCAGTGCTATACACCCAATCGTCTGGGTCTCCCAATGGAGCGCCGAAGAAAAACAGATAGACCCGACACCTGCCCTTTGAGGGTTACTAGCGAGAGACCCGTCCGTAAGCCTGACTGAAGGAAGGCCAGTAACACAGGAAGTGACAGAACCGGTGGAGATGAGTTGCCGTTGACCTCACACCATTGAAAGAAGGCCTTTCAAGTGCGGTAGTAGATGTTTGAACACGGAGGCGTCTAAGCTCTGACCATAGTCTGTATCACCTGTGGGGTAAAAGCTGCCTGGGTTAGTAGCCAGGATTCAACAGCCGTGCGTTCAAATTGAGAACCCCTGAATTTTGATGGGCGAGAGGACTTTGCGACAGCAGGTTCAGATGATCTGGGAGCCACCATGGGGTGTCTGAAGAGCTGCGTGAGCTCTGCGAACAACACTTGCCTGGGCCAATCCATGGCAATGAGAGTCACTGGGATGCCTTCTGCTTTGATTTCCTTGATGACTCTTGGCATCAGTGGAAGCGGGGAAGATGAAGGGGAACCTGAACTGCTTCCATGGACGTATGAAAAGCGTCGATTCCTGGCGTTCGCCGGTCGTGGTAAAGGGAGACGAACCGTGAGACTTTATTGTTAAACCGAGAGGCCATGAGGTCCACATCCGGAATCCCTCATCTGAGGCCGATCCATTTGAACGCCTCTTTGTTGAGGGATCAAGCCTGCTGCCAGGCCCTGCCTGCTGATGAAATCTGCTGTCCAATTCTCCACAGCGGGGAAATGTACTGTGGAAAAACTGGAGTGATGAGGCTATGCCCACTGTAAGATCTTATTCACCTTTGTAATCGCCATGATGACGCTCCTTGTTCCGCCCAGGTGATTGATGTATGCCACTGCTGTGGCGATGTTCGACTGGATCCTGGATGGCGATTCCTGTATGAGGAGCTAAAAATTCTGTAGGGCTCGGAGAAAGGCTCTGATCCCAAAAAAAAAAAAAAAAAAAAAATTGATAGGCAGACTGCTCTCAAGGGAGGGCCATCGACCGTGGGCCCTGTGTTTCGGAACACCGCTCCCCAGTCAGAAGACTGGCATCGGTGGTGACTGCCTGCCAGTGTACTGGTATGGAAAACATTCCCCTGGACCGATGAGGGCCGCTGGTCCACCATAGATGCGAGCGGCGGGTTCCCGGAGTCAATTGGGTCCTGCGATTCAAGGTGGATAGAGAAAAATTGACCCATCTGTTCGGCCGAGTCAGCTGAAGGAGACGAAGGTGGCAGCGGGCGAACGGAACCGCCTCTATTGTCGCCCCCATCCGACTGAGGACTCTCTGCCTGGGAGTGACGGAGGATCTGGAGGTCTCTTCGGAGGGAGACGATCTTCACTAGCAGAAGGGAACTGCGTCTTTGGATGGTATCGAACTCCATGCCTAGACATGTAATTCCGTTGGCCGGGGTCAGAGAGGGCTCCTTCCGAATTGATGAGCTAGCCGAGTCGGGATAGGATGTCGATGGTGACCTGAACACTTAGGAGACAGTCGTCAAAAGAAGACCCCCTGATCACCAAGACGTCCAGGGACGGAATCACCAAAAATTATCTTCTGCTATTGTGAAACGCAGGAACATCTGTGCTGTTGGGAACTTCGGGATGTGCGTCCTGTATGTCCGACGATATAATTGATGCAAACTCTAATATGTAACCTGAGTCCGGCATCTCTCCGACCCAGGCGTCCGTGATCAAAGTCCGCCAGACGTGATTTGAATGAGACGGGCGCCCCCCCTTCACCTGATCTACGCCGGCGTGCGACGATCTCAAGTCATCTAGCGGGGTAGTGCTGTGATCCGGATGTCGTCCTTGATGGCTGGCGTGGCTTAGAACGCCGGGAAGGGCATGTCTTTAAGGACAGAATCTTCCTGTTTCTCTGTATTCCAGGCTCTGAGTCAGATCGCCCGACAGATGGCCACCGTATTTGCTAGCCGCTTGCGCTGCGCCGTAGGCTGCTGACAGACGCATAGAGTATGTACTCACCCGCTAGAGCAATCTGTGTAGCAATGCTGTGAACTTCGGAGTGCTCGATCCAACGCGAATACCGCTGTTGAAGTTACCGGCCCAGGACATCATGGATCTTGCCAGTCAGACGGCGGCGAAAGCAGGAGGAGTACCGTGCCCGCCGTCTCAAGAGCTGAACGGGCAAATCTCTCTGTATTTCGATCCGTGGCGTCTCAGAGCGATGCCCCGAGCGGGAGAGATAGTACTGGGAGATGGCAGGCGGGAAACAGGAGTGTCGACCACATGCGAGCCTGCCCATTTCTTCCTGAGAGCCTCAGGGAAGGGGTAATGTAAATCAAGCGACTTACCATTATTGAATATCTTGATCGGTTGTAGTCTGTGCTTGCATAGAATTTCAGCAAATTCTGGATGGTCACCGAATTGCCTGTGTACCCGCTTAACCTGTTTGAAAGAGACATGCGAGCACTGGGTAGCCACAGAGTGTCTGGAGCTTTCGCGTATGACTTACCGCTTAGACCAGACTATCCACCATACCTCTGACATCGGCCGTCTGATTTGGATCCAGCAGCGCGGCTGCATCCGACTCTTCTCCTGAAAAAAGGGTCGGCCGGTCCTGGGGACGAGTGGCACTTGGGCCCTGGAGGTGATAGAGACCTCTGGGAGGAACTTGAGAGGAGGCCCAGCAGGTCTGCTTCTGTGCTCCAGAAGTAGGGTCTGGATCAGACCGACTGTTGTCCAGAGCCAGCTGGACTGGGGGAGCATGGTCGGGCGTAAGGAGCGACTGCAACGCCTGCGTGACGGTCAGAGACGCCCTTGGAAGAGAGTCCACAGACTGGGACAGAAGGGTCTACCACTCCGGGGGAGGGAGCGCAGTGGAGCTCAGGGTGTCCTATAATGCTGCAGTAGCGACAGACGGGGATGCTGGCGGTGGCTGGGGCAATCTGCATGGCAGTTGGTCTGGGGCGCAAGCCGAGCGGGGGGCGAGGACTGGCTTGGGAGAATTTTCCTTGCAGGCTGTGCATGCAGAGTCCGCTATAAAAGGGGCCCGGCTTGGATGGGGTGACTAGGTTTAACCATTGCTTAGGGAACCCACTAGTGACGTTAGGGAGGAGACAGGAGATAGGGGAAAAAATAAGAAAAAAATAAGGAAAAAAGATAATAGTCTGTTCCTAAGGAGGAGCAGCACTCACCCAGGTCCTGTGTCCTTCCCAGGTCAGCAGAGGTCTCAGAAAACTGCGGGGACAGCATTGCTGAAGAAAAGCACGGCCCTTCATTTTTTCTTTTTTTTTTTTGTTGGAGGGCGTGCAGGGGGAGGTAGGCCGAAGCCGGGGACTAGATTAGTGGGCGGCCCGCCGGGAGCGCAGCGCTGAGCGCAAAGAAGTCATACCTGCGTCGCTGCGATCCTCGACCTTATCCTGCCTGCTGGTGCGTTGCTGTACGCTGGGGGAGCTGGGGAAAACTGCTGAGCGCTCTTGCGCTGCAGTGACCACAATCCCCTGCCTGGGCCCAGGGTAGAAGTGAACGCTGGGGAGGCCTGGTGATGCAGAGCGCTCCTGCGCTGCAGCTGCGATCCTCTCCCTGTGTCCTGTATTGCAGGGGACGCTGGGGAGGATGGGGGTGTGCCAAAGGACTGAGCTGGCTGTCTCCGAGCAGGAGAAGCGGGGGGCATGGCCGGAAAAGCGCGCGCGCAAACAGGGGTGCGGAGCGGTCCGGCCGGAGGTAGGCCCGAAGCCGGGGGCTAAATTAGTGAGCGGCCGCCGGAAGCGCAGCGCTGCGCGTGGAGAAGATCCTACCTGCGTCCCGGCTGTGTCGCTCTGATCCTCGGCCCCATCCTTGCCTGCTGCGGCTGCCGGTGAGTCCAGTCTGCCCCTGGGAGACACCAGGGGGGAATGCTGGGGACCTGTGTAGAACACTGCAGAGCGCTCCTGCGCTGCAGTGACCGGATCCTCTGCCTGGGCCCAGGGTGGAAGGGAAACGCTGGGGGAGGCCTGGTGCTGCTGAGCGCTCCTGCGCTGCAGAGCCTGCGATCCGGTCACCGGGTCCTGGATGGGGAAGCCACGGGTTGCAGAGATTCAACGCCGCCTCCACCAGAAACACCCCTTGGGACGGTACCATAGGGGAGGACGGGGAGTGTGCCCTTAAACCAAATGTTCGACCCCAAGCAGCCCCTGGGACGGTACCATGGGGCACGAGGGGGAGAGGGCCTGGCGTCTCAAGCCTCAAACAACCCTGGAGACGGTACCCCGGAGGGAAGGAGCAGGCGAGGGTTCTCTCTGATGCGGGGACTTTAACCCTGCAGAAGAGACAAAGGGCTAGAAGATGAGAAGGCTGAGCGGCGCCGTAATACCAAAAAAACGGAAAAAAGGAATTGCCTAGGCTGAGGTTGGCCCACAGAGATATGGGCCCACTTCAGCCTCCTACGACACTAAGCAAAAAACTGGCATAGATCCGCCTCCGGCTCAGGGTGTACACTGCTAGGGAGGAGCTAACTTTTTTTATGTGTACTTAGTGTCAGCCTCCTAGTCACAGCAGCATACACCCATGGTCCTGTGTCCCCCAATGAAACGATAGAGAAAAATGTTTTTTTGTGACATGTTGTGCTTTATGCTGATGGTAAATTTTGGTCAATGTTATTTGCATTTATGACAATATCAAAAACTTGTCAAAAAAAAATTTTCAAACTTTGATTTTTTTTTTGCCATTAAATCAGATAGTTATACCACACAAGAGAGTTAAATAACATTTGCTATGTGTTTACTTTATATCAGTATCATTTTTTCAAATAATTTTTTTAATTATAATTTTTCTAACAAAATCAATTTTTCTTTTAGAGACCACATTACATTTGAAGTGACTAAGAGGCCTATGTGACAAAAAAAATATCCACATTGACACCATTTTAGAAACTGTACCTCAAAGTGCTATAAAAAAAAAAAAAAATCACATAAGTTTATTAACACTTAAAGGGGCATCATGGGTATTAAAGTACCGTATTTTTCGGACCATAAGACACACTTTTTTTCCCCCAAATGTTGGGGGAAAGTTGGGGGTGCGTCTTATGGTCTGACTGTGGCTGCGGGGAATGAGGTGCTGCGGGGAATGAGGTGCTGCGGTGGAGCGGGTCATCGGGGGCATGAGCAAGCTGTAGCAGCCTGCTGTGACCACGTGGACCCGCTCATTACATATGCACGCCCATCCCCCGCCCATCATCCCTCAGCGCTGAAGCCGGCACTAACAGGTGGGCAGGGGGACGAGCGGGGACGCGCGCATAGTAAAGAGCCGGTCCGCATGATCACCCCTGGCAATTACAGCCTGGAGTGATCATGTGCGGCTGTATTCACTGCTCCCCGCGCGGTCATCATCAGCGCGGGGTGCAGTGAATCCGCGTACTCACCTGTCCCCGTGTGTCGAGCCGTCCCACTGCAGCACGCGATGTCTTCCTGTCTGTGCCGGTCAGCTGATCTGTGCCGGTCAGCTGATCGGAACAGACAGGAAGACATCGCGTGCTGTACACTGCAGAGAGGAAGATGATCGGCTGCTGGGAGTGAGGAAAAGGTGAGTATAAATGTTTGTTTTTTTTTCTCTGTGCTATAGGATACAGGCCATATACCAGGATGGTATATGAGCACGATGGGGGCATATAGCAGGATGGGGGGTATATTAACAGGATGGATGGGGGTATATGAACAGGATGGGGGTATATGAACAGGATGGGGGTATATGAACAGGATGGGGGTATATGAACAGGATGGGGGTATATGAACAGGATGGGGGTATATGAACAGGATGGGGGTATATGAACAGGATGGGGGTATATGAACAGGATGGGGGTATATGAACAGGATGGATGGGGGGTATATGAACAGGATGGGAGTATATGAGCAAGATGGACGGGGGGTATATGAACAGGATGGGAGTATATGAGCAGGATGGCAGTATATGAGCAGGATGGATGGGGGAATATGAACAGGATGAGGGTATATGAACAGGATGGCAGTATATGAGCAGGATGGATGGGGGTATATGAACAGGATGGGAGTATATGAGCAGGATGGCAGTATATGAGCAGGATGGCAGTATATGAGCAGGATGGCTGGGGGAATATGAACAGGATGGGAGTATATGAGCAGGATGGCAGTATATGAGCAGGATGGCTGGGGGAATATGAACAGGATGGGAGTATATGAGCAGGATGGCAGTATATGAGCAGGATGGATGGGGGGTATATGAACAGGATGGGGGTATATGAACAGGATGGCAGTATATGAGCAGGATGGATGGGGGGTATATGAACAGGATGGGGGTATATGAACAGGATGGGGGTATATGAACAGGATGGGGGTATATGAGCAGGATGGATGGGAGTATATGAGCAGGATGGCAGTATATGAGCAGGATGGCTGGGGGAATATGAACAGGATGGGAGTATATGAGCAGGATGGCAGTATATGAGCAGGATGGATGGGGGGTATATGAACAGGATGGGGGTATATGAACAGGATGGCAGTATATGAGCAGGATGGATGGGGGGTATATGAACAGGATGGGGGTATATGAACAGGATGGGGGTATATGAACAGGATGGGGGTATATGAGCAGGATGGATGGGGGTATATGAACAGGATGGGGGAATATGAGCAGGATGCTGGTATATAAGCAGGATGCTGTTATATAAGCAGGATGGGGGAATATGAGCAGGATGGGGGTTTATAGCAGGATCATATACAAGGCAGGAGGATCATTACCAGGCTGGGGTACCTTAGTAGAGAATTTGGGGACATTACCCACATAACAGTGTCAGCAGCAGATCCTCGCCCCATTACAGTGTGTCATGACCACATTTTTTTGCTGAAGAAGGGAATTTTGTTACTTACCGTAAATTCCTTTTCTTCTAGCTCCAATTGGGAGACCCAGACGATTGGGTGTATAGCTACTGCCTCCGGAGGCCACACAAAGTATTACACTAAAAAGTGTAAGGCCCCTCCCCTTCTGCGTATACACCCCCCGTGGGATCACGGGCTGCTTCAGTTTTAGTGCAAAAGCAAGAAGGAGGAAAGCCAATAACTGGTTAAACAAATTCAATCCGAAGGAACATCGGAGAACTGAAACCATTCAACATGAACAACATGTGTACCCGAACAACCAAAAATCCCGAAGGAACAGGGGCGGGTGCTGGGTCTCCCAATTGGAGCTAGAAGAAAAGGAATTTACGGTAAGTAACAAAATTCCCTTCTTCTTCGGCGCTCCATTGGGAGACCCAGACGATTGGGACGTCCAAAAGCAGTCCCTGGGTGGGTAAATTAATACCTCAAGTTTGGACTGTCAAAAACAGCCCTTCCCTACATGGAGGCAACCGCCGCCTGCAGGACACTTCTACTTAGGCTGGCATCCGCCTAAGCGTAGGCATGCACCTGATAACGCTTGGTGAAGGCGTGCAGACTCGCCCAGGTAGCCGCCTGGCACACCTGCTGAGCCGTAGCCTAGTGCCGTAATGCCCAGGACGCACCCACGGCTCTGGTAGAATGGCCCTTCAGCCCTGATGGAACCGGAAGCCCAGCAGAGCGGTAGGCTTCAAGAATTGGTTCCTTGATCCATCGAGCCAGGGTGGATTTGGAAGCCTGCGATCCTTTGCGCTTACCAGCGACAAGGACAAAGAGCGCATCCGAGCGGCGCAGGGGCGCCGTGCGGGAAATGTAGATTCTGAGTGCTCTTCACCAGATCCAACAATGCAAATCCATTTCATATCGATGAAATGGATAAGAACAAAAGGAAGGTAAGGAGATATCCTGATTGTAATGAAAAGGGGATACCACCTTAGGGAGAAACTCCGGAATCGGGCGCAGCACTACCTTGTCTTGGTGAAGCACCAGGAAGGGAGTTTTGGATGACCGCGCTGCTAGCTCGGACACTCTCCGAAGAGACGTGACCGCTACCAGAAAGGCCACTTTCTGTGAAAGTGGAGAAAGTGAAACATCCCTCAGAGGCCCGCAGGGCGGCTTCTAGAGAGCAATTAGTACCCCGTTCAGATCCCATGGGTCTAACGGCCTCAGTACGGAGGGACAATGTGACAAACCCCCTGCAGGGACGTGCGTACCTGAGGAAGTCGTGCTAGGCGCTTCTGAAAGAATACAGACAGCGCTGGAACTTGTCCTTTAAGGGAGCCGAGCAACAAACCTGTTTCCCAACCCGATTGCAGGAAGGAAGAAAAGTAGGCAATGCAAATGGCCAGGGAGACACTCCCTGAGCAGAGCCCTAAGGTAAGAATATCTTCCACGTACAGTGGTAGATCTTGGCAGACGTCGGCTTCCTAGCCCGTCACATGGTGGCAATGACGTCATGAGATAATCCTGAAGACGCTAGGATCCAGGACTCAATGGCCACCCAGTCAGGTTCAGGGCCGTAGGATTCAGATAGAAAACGGCCCTTGGGACAGTAAGTTTGGCCGGTCTGGTAGTGCCCACGGCTGGCCGACTGTGAGATGCCACAGATCCGGGTACTACGACCTCCTCAGCCAGTCTGGGGCGACGAGGATGGCGCGGCGGTAATCGGAGCTGATCTTGCGTAGCACTCTGGGCAACAGTGCCAGAGGGGGAACACATAGGGTCGCTGGAACTGCGACCCATCCTGAACTAAGGCGCCTGCCGCCAGAGCTCGTTGATCGTAAGACCACACCATGAAACTCGTGACCTTGGTGTTCTGCCTAGACGCCATTAGGTCGACGTCCGGCCTCCCCCGAAGGCCCCAGATTTCCTGAAACCCGTCCGGGTGCAGAGACCATTCCCCTGCGTCCATACCCTGGCGACTGAGGAAGTCTGCTTCCCAGTTTTCTACGCCCGGGATGTGAACTGCGGATATGGTGGATGCTCTGTCTTCCACCCACATCAGAGTCCGCCGGATTTCTTGGGAGGCTTGCCAACTGCGTATTCTGCCTTGGTGGTTGATGTATGCTACCGCTGTGGAGTTGTCCGACTGAACTCGGATCTGTTTGCATTCCAGCCGCTGCTGGAAGGCTTGCAGGGCAAGAGAACGTTGATCTGAAGGGTGGACTCCTGCTGAGTCCACGTACCCTGAGCCCTGTGGTGGAGAAAGACTATTCTCCACCCTGACAGACTCACGTCTGTCGTGACCACCGTCCAGGATGGGGGTAGGAAGGACCTTCCTTTTGACAATGAGGTGGGAAGAAGTCACCACTGAAGAGAGTCCTTGACCGTCTGAGAAAGGGAGACGTTACTGTCTAGGGACGTCGACTTCCCATCGCTTTGGCGGAGAATGTCCCATTGAAGTGGACGCAGATGAAACTGGGTGAAAGGGACTGCCTCCATTGCTGCTACCATCTTCGCTAGGAAGTGCATGAGGCGTCTTAAGGGGTGTGAGTGGCCTTGAAGGAGAGACTGCACCCCCGTCTGTAGTGAACGCTGTTTGTCCAGCGGAAGCTTCACTATCGCTGAGAGAGTATAGAACTCTATGCCAAGATATGTCCGTGATTGGATCGGTGTCAGATTTAACTTTGAAAAGTTGATGATCCACCCGAAACTCTGGAGAGTCTCCAGCGCAACGTTCAGGCTGCGTTGGCATGCCTCTTGAGAGGGTGCGTTGACAAGTAGATCGTCCAAGTAAGGGATCACAGAGTGACCCTGAGGGTGCAGGACTGCTACCACTGCAGCCATGACCTTGGTGAAAACCCGTGGGGCTGTCGCCAGACCTAAGGGCAGGTCTACGAACTGAAGATGCTCGTTTTCTATAACGAATCGCAACAAACGCTGGTGCTCTGGAGCAATCGGCACGTGGAGATAAGCATTCTGATGTCTCTTGATGCTAGGAATCTCCTTGAGACCTTGAGGCAATGACGGAGCGGAGGGATTCCATCCGGAACCGCCTGGTTTACACTGCTTTTTGAGCAGTTTTAGGTCTAGAACGGAACGGAAGAGCCGGCCTTTTTTGGCACCACAACCAGATTGGAGTAAAAACCGTGATCTTGTTCCTGAATAGGAACAGGGATTATCACTCCTTCTGCCTGCAGAAGAGCCTCGGCTCGGTCGAGAGGTGGGGAAGTTCTGAAGAATCGAGCCGGAGGACGAGAACAAAACTCTATCCTGTACACGTGAGACAAAATGTGTCTCACCCACCGGTCTTTGACCTGTGGCAGCTAAATGCCGCCAAGCGGGAGAGTCTGCCACCGACCGCGGATGCGGAGAGCGAGAAAGAGAGAGAGAGAGCTGAAAGTCATGAGGAAACCGCCTTGGTAGCGGTTCCTCCCCTTCATTGGTCGTGATTGAGCCCGCCAGGAGTCTGAGCCCCTCTGAGCCTTTTGAGTCCTTTTGGACTAGGAAAAATGGGACCAGCCCGAGCCTGGAAAGGACCGAAACGTCGACTGTCCTTCCTTGGGTTTTGTTTGATCTGGGCTGGTGTAAGGAAGAATCCTTACTCTTGGCCTGTTTAATGATTTCATCCAATCGCTCAGCCAACAGTCTGTCACCAGATAATGGCAAACTGGTTAAGCCCTTTTTGGAAGCAGGAGCTGCCTTCCATTCCCTTAACCCCAATGGTCTGCGCAAAACCACGGAGTTGGCGTATGCCACCGGCGTACGGCTCGTAGAGTCCAGGACAGCATGAATAGCGTAAGTCGCAATGCATGCGAGGTTAAGGACGCCACCTGCGGCACAGATGTACGTGTGACAGTGTCTATCTGCGCAAGACCAGCTGAAATAGCTTGGAGTGCCCATACGGCTGCGAATGCCGGAGCAAACGACACGCCGATAGCTTCACAGACAGATTTCAACCAGAGGTCCATCTGTCTGTCAATGGCATCTGTAAGTGAAGTCCCATCTTCCAATGCAACTATGGAGGATGGCGCGGGGAAGAAAAACTTGTCTGGATAAGCGTAGCGTTTCTGGACTGCTCCTCTGAGTCAGAGAGGCCCAAAGAGTACTGAATTTACGCTTGGGATACCTGAAATGGAATTTCTCCTGCTGCAGCTGCCTCCTCCACTGGAGGGGCTGAGGGAGAAATATCCACCAGTGTAGTAATGGGTGCTATGAGATCATTCACCATGGCGTCCCATTAGGAGCATCCAGAATGAAAGCGATCTCAGGATCAGAAACCTGACCAGCTACCTCATCATACAGAGAACCTCTCGCTGAGACCCTGACCAGTGTGTGAAGTCGAGGGTCTCTCCCAGCGAGCTCGCTTAGGCTGTCTGGGACTGTCGTCCGTGTCAGAGCCTTCAGTCTGGGATGTATGGGACCCCCTTGGAGCACGGATTAGTTCCAACTGAGGGAGACCGGGGAGCCTTGATTCAACAATGCCCTTGGTCTGAGTCACCGCCTTGGACTGCAAAGTTGCTAGCATTTTGTTCATAGTCCAAGACATTTTATCAGCAAAAAAACTGCAAACTCTGTCCTCTGGACAGTTTCACAGGTGGCCCTCTCTGGGCCACCACTAGCAGAGACTCTACCCATTAGGGGTTAGTGGAACCTGCCGGTAAAACAGCCTCACGTGCGGTACAGACAGCATAGAAAGCCTGTGCTTTGGCCCCCTTGCTCTATGCTGACGACATGCTGTTGTCTCCTCAGAGCTATCTAGGGGTATATCGCCAAGAAGCGACCGTACAGCCACAAGTCTCAGCCGCGCCGCAGCCTCCAGCGCGGCAGTTTCCCACAGATAAACTCACTCAGCTAAGCTGCAGTGAGTATAGTCCAAGCGCGCAGCGCTGTTGTCCTCGGCGCACTAACACGCCCAGCAATGCTGGCGTGTGTCTGTGTATGGTCTTGCAAATATAAGCACAAGAATAAAGTACACAAAAAAAAACACTGTGGCTAGTGGGGTCAGCACCAAGGTGCTGCTTACCGCCCGCATAAGCAGGTAAGTGGTCGCCAGAATCCCTTTGCTGAGTCTCCCAGAGCCTGTGTCCGTTCTCCAGCTTAGATTGCCTGCAGGAATGGCTGCCGGCGTCCTGTGAAGAGGGGCGGGCCGTGGGCGTGCCCCAGACAAGAGCGGGAAACTGGCGTCCCCCTGTGCCCAGTGAGAGGGCTGGAGTATGTAAATAAGACTCCAGCCCTCGGCGCTGATCATTGTACAGCGTCTCGCCCCTTCCCTGACTGACAGGGCTGGGGGCGGGAACGAAACGTAACTAGGCCGCAGAAGCCGGGGACTAGATTTATAAGCGCTGCCGTCGTAAAAGCGCGGCAGCGCGAAAGTCCCCGGCGCACCACAAGTCTCAGCCGCGCCGCAGCTCCAGCAGCGGCTGGCGCGGTAGTTCCCGACACATAAACTCACTCAGCTAAGCTGCAGTGAGTAAGGCCCAAGCGCGCAGCGCTACTGTCCCCGGCGCACTAACACACCCAGCAACGCTGGAGTGTGTTTGTGCATAGACTGTACGGGGACACAGAGTACCTTAATGTTGCAGGGCCTGTCCCTGACGATACTCCGCTCCATTCCAGCAGGATCTCCGGGTCTGTGGATGGAGCCCGGCCTCAGAGCCTGGAGGCCGGTAAGATCCCACTTCACCAGAGCCCTTCAGGGGGATGGGGAAGGAAAACAGCATGTGGGCTCCAGCCTCCGTACCCGCAATGGGTACCTCAACCTTAACAAACACCCGACAAAAGTGGGGTGAGAAGGGAGCATGCTGGGGGCCCTAGTATGGGCCCTCTTTTCTTCCATCCGACATAGTCAGCAGCTGCTGCTGACTAAAACAGTGGAGCTATGCGTGGATGTCTGACCTCCTTCGCACAAAGCATAAAACTGAAGCAGCCCGTGATCCCACGGGGGGTGTATACGCAGAAGGGGAGGGGCCTTACACTTTTTAGTGTAATACTTTGTGTGGCCTCCGGAGGCAGTAGCTATACACCCAATCGTCTGGGTCTCCCAATGGAGCGCCGAAGAAATGTATTATCATCATTAGGTTGTCCAGACAAACTAATTTAATCCTATGTTCACAACGTGTTTTTAGTGTACATTGGAATCCTACGTACCAAAACGTAATTAAGGGATCCAGAACGCCCAATAGAGTGCAACGTTCAAATACGCTGAATATCGTCTGCTTTTCTTTCCCACAACGAACACACACGGACACTAGAATCTTATTCAGTTACGGAATTTCCAAGAAATTACACCACTTTACGCTTACGCTCTTACCAGATGGTCACTGGTGCTGACTGCATATTTAAGTGCAAATTGTTGTATTCGTTCCACATAGACATTGTTATAAAACGTTATCAAGTCTCCTCTCTCTAGTTCACTGGTCTCAGCAGTTTGTTTTGGGAAAGAGTGCGAGTCATTGGAGTCTGTAAGATAACGATAATACAATAGAGATTACATCCTCTGAGATATTAACAAAAGATGATATGGAAATATCAATAAAATCGGAATTTAATATTTTTGGGCCAATGAAGAAAATGGTCAAATCACACATTGTATTCTAAAGCCGGGAAAGTGAAAATTAAAAAAAATAAATAAAAAAAAAAATACAAAATATTAACGTCACTTGAATGCCACCAAAAGAACACAATAACTGCCAAAAAAAACATTTACCAAGTCCACTAGCTAGGGCCAAGCAATATTCACCATCCAATGGCTCTCTGAGAAGAAGGGAATTTTGTTTACTTACCGTAAATTCCTTTTCTTCTAGCTCCAATTGGGAGACCCAGACAATTGGGTGTATAGCTTCTGCCTCCGGAGGCCACACAAAGTATTACACTTAAAAGTGTAAACCCCTCCCCTTCTGCCTATACACCCTCCCGTGCATCACGGGCTCCTCAGTTTTGGTGCAAAAGCAGGAAGGAGGAAACTTATAAATTGGTAAATTCAATCCGAAGGATGTTCGGAGAACTGAAAACCATTCAACATGAACAACATGTGTACACAAAAGAACAACAGCCCGAAGTGAACAGGGGCGGGTGCTGGGTCTCCCAATTGGAGCTAGAAGAAAAGGAATTTACGGTAAGTAAACAAAATTCCCTTCTTCTTTGTCGCTCCATTGGGAGACCCAGACAATTGGGACGTCCAAAAGCAGTCCCTGGGTGGGTAAAATAATACCTCTGTAATAGAGCCGTAATACGGCCCCTTCCTACAGGTGGGCAACCGCCGCCTGAAGGACTCGCCTACCTAGGCTGGCATCTGCCGAAGCATAGGTATGCACCTGATAGTGTTTCGTGAAAGTGTGCAGACTCGACCAGGTAGCCGCCTGACACACCTGCTGAGCCGTAGCCTGGTGTCGCAAAGCCCAGGACGCACCCACGGCTCTGGTAGAATGGGCCTTCAGCCCTGAAGGAACCGGAAGCCCAGAAGATCGGTAGGCTTCAAGAATTGGTTCCTTGATCCACCGAGCCAAGGTTGACTTGGAAGCCTGCGACCCTTTACGCTGGCCAGCGACAAGGACAAAGAGCGCATCCGAGCGGCGCAGAGGCGCCGTACGAGAAATGTAGAGTCTGAGTGCTCTCACCAGATCTAACAAGTGCAAATCCTTTTCACATTGGTGAACAGGATGAGGACAAAAAGAAGGTAAGGAGATATCCTGATTGAGATGAAAAGGGGATACCACCTTAGGGAGAAATTCCGGAACCGGATGCAGAACCACCTTGTCCTGGTGAAACACCAGGAAGGGGGCTTTGCATGACAGCGCTGCTAGCTCAGACACTCTCCGAAGTGATGTGACTGCCACTAGGAAGACCACCTTCTGCGAAAGGCGTGAAAGAGAAATATCCCTCATTGGCTCGAAGGGTGGTTTCTGAAGAGCCGTTAGCACCCTGTTCAGATCCCAGGGTTCTAGCGGACGCTTGTAAGGAGGGACTATGTGGCAAACCCCCTGCAGGAACGTGCGTACCTGTGGAAGCCTGGCTAGGCGCTTTTGAAAAAATACAGAGAGCGCCGAGACTTGTCCCTTAAGGGAGCCGAGAGACAAACCTTTTTCCATTCCGGATTGAAGGAAGGACAGAAAAGTGGGCAAGGCAAATGGCCAGGGAGTAAAACCCTGATCAGAGCACCAGGATAAGAAGATCCTCCACGTCCTGTGGTAGATCTTGGCGGACGTTGGTTTCCTGGCCTGTCTCATAGTGGCAATGACCTCTTGAGATAACCCTGAAGACGCTAGGATCCAGGACTCAATGGCCACACAGTCAGGTTGAGGGCCGCAGAATTCAGATGGAAAAATGGCCCTTGAGACAGTAAGTCTGGTCGGTCTGGTAGTGCCCACGGTTGACCCACGGTGAGATGCCACAGATCCGGGTACCACGACCTCCTCGGCCAGTCTGGAGCGACGAGGATGGCGCAGCGGCAGTCGGACCTGATCTTGCGTAACACTCTGGGCAGCAGTGCCAGAGGAGGAAATACATAAGGCAGTTGAAACTGCGACCAATCCTGAACTAATGCGTCTGCCGCCAGAGCTCTGTGATCTTGAGAACGTGCCATGAATGCCGGGACCTTGTTGTTGTGCCGGGACGCCATTAGGTCGACGTCCGGCTTCCCCCAGCGGCAACAGATCTCTCGAAACACGTCCAGGTGAAGAGACCATTCCCCTGCGTCCATGCCCTGGCGACTGAGAAAGTCTGCTTCCCAGTTTTCTACACCCGGGATGTGAACTGCGGAGATGGTGGAGGCTGTGGCTTCCACCCACAGCAGAATCCGCCGGACTTCCTGGAAGGCTTGCCGACTGCGTGCGCCGCCTTGGTGGTTGATGTATGCCACCGCCGTGGCGTTGTCCGACTGAATTCGGATCTGCCTGCCTTCCAGCCACGGCTGGAACGCCTTTAGGGCTAGATACACTGCCCTTATCTCCAGAACATTGATCTGAAGGGAGAACTCTGGCTGAGTCCAGGTCCCCTGAGCCCTGTGGTGGAGAAAGACCGCTCCCCACCCTGATAGACTCGCGTCCGTCGTGACCACCGCCCAGGATGGGGGCAGGAAGGATTTCCCCTTCGACAACGAAGTGGGAAGAAGCCACCACTGAAGGGAGGCCTTGGCTGCCCGAGAAAGGGAGACGTTCCTGTCTAGGGACGTCGATTTCCTGTCCCATTTGCGGAGAATGTCCCATTGAAGTGGACGCAGATGAAACTGCGCAAAAGGAACTGCCTCCATTGCTGCCACCATCTTCCCTAGGAAGTGCATGAGGCGCCTCAAGGGGTGCGACTGGACTCGAAGGAGAGATTGCACCCCTGTCTGTAGTGAACGCTGTTTGTCCAGCGGAAGCTTCACTATCGCTGAGAGAGTATGAAACTCCATGCCGAGATATGTCAGTGATTGGGCCGGTGTCAGCTTTGACTTTGGGAAATTGATGATCCACCCGAATCTCTGGAGAGTCTCCAGAGCAATATTCAGGCTGTGTTGGCATGCCACCTGAGAAGGGGCCTTGACCAGCAGATCGTCTAAGTAAGGGATCACCGAGTGTCCCTGAGAGTGTAGGACTGCTACCACTGTTGCCATGACCTTGGTGAAGACCCGTGGGGCTGTCGCCAGGCCGAAAGGCAGTGCCACGAACTGAAGGTGTTCGTCCCCGATGGCGAAACGCAGGAAGCGCTGATGCTCTGATGCAATCGGCACGTGGAGATAAGCATCCCTGATGTCGATTGATGCTAGGAAGTCTCCTTGGGACATTGAGGCGATGACGGCGCGGAGAGATTCCATCCGGAACCGCCTGGTTTTCACGTGTCTGTTGAGCAGTTTTAGGTCCAGAACGGGACGGAAAGATCCGTCCTTTTTTGGCACCACAAACAAGTTGGAGTAAAAGCCGTGGCCCCGTTGCTGAAGGGGAACAGGGACCACCACTCCTTCTGCCTTCAGAGTGCTCACCGCCTGAAGGAGAGCATCGGCTCGCTCGGGGGGAGGAGATGTTCTGAAGAAACGAGTCAGAGGACGAGAGCTGAACTCTATCCTGTAACCGTGAGACAAAATGTCTCGCACCCATCGGTCTTGGACATGTGGCAACCAGGCGTCGCAAAAGCGGGAGAGCCTGCCACCGACCGAGGATGCGGTTTGAGGAGGCCGAAAGTCATGAGGAGGCCGCTTTGGGAGCGGTCCCTCCGGCGTTCTTCTTAGGACGTGACTTAGACCGCCATGAATCGGAGTTCCTCTGACCCTTCTGTGGCCTGTTAGACGAGAATTGAGACCTGCCCGCGGGCCGAATGGACCGAAACCTCGATTGTACCTTCCGTTGTTGAGGTCTGTTTGGTTTGGACTGGGGTAAGGATGAGTCCTTTCCCTTGGATTGTTTAATGATTTCATCCAATCGCTCGCCAAACAGGCGGTCGCCAGAAAATGGCAAACCGGTTAAGAACTTTTTAGAAGCAGAGTCTGCTTTCCATTCCCGTAGCCACATGGCCCTGCGGACTGCCACCGAATTGGCGGATGCTACCAACGTACGGCTCGCAGAGTCCAGGACCGCATTCATGGCGTAGGACGCAAACGCCGACGCCTGAGATGTTAAGGACACAACCTGCGGAGTAGAGGCACGTGTAACTGCATTAATCTCAGACTGACAAGCTGAGATAGCTTGGAGTGCCCATACGGCTGTGAATGCCGGAGCAAAGGACGCGCCTATAGCTTCATAGATGGATTTCATCAGGAGCTCTATCTGCCTGTCAGTGGCATCCTTGAGTGATGCACCATCTGCCACTGCAACTATGGATCTAGCCGCCAGTCTAGAGACTGGAGGATCCACCTTGGGACACTGAGCCCAACCCTTGACTACGTCAGGGGGGGAAGGGATAACGTGTGTCCTTAGGGCGCTTGGTAAAGCGCTTATCTGGAAACGCTCGGTATTTCTGGACTGTATTTCTGAAGTCGGAGTGATTCAGAAACGCACTCATTGTACGTCTGGGAAACCTAAAATGGAATTTCTCCTTCTGAGAAGCTGACTCCTCAATCGTAGGAGCTGGGGGAGAAAGATCCAACACCTGATTGATGGACGCTATAAGGTCATTTACTATGGCGTCCCCTTCAGGTGTATCCAGGTTGAGAGCGGCGTCAGGATCAGAGTCCTGATCTGCCACCTCCGCTTCATCCTCTAGAGAGTCCTCCTGCTGAGACCCTGAGCAGTGTGATGAAGTCGAGGGAAGCTCCCAGCGAGCCCGCTTAGGCGGTCTGGGACTGCGGTCCGTATCGGAGACCTCACCGTGGGACCTATGAGCCGCCCCAAGAGCACTTTGCTGCTCCAACCGAGGGGGGCCTGGGGTCAATGCTTCAACAGTGCCCGGGACCTGTGTTACCGGTCTGGACTGCAAGGCTTCTAGTATCTTAGCAGACCATTTATCCATAGACTCAGAAAGTTTGTCAGCGAATACTGCAAACTCCGTCCCTGTCACCTGGACAGTGGCAGCAGGTGGTTCCACCTGGGCCACCAGTAGCAGAGGCTCCGGCTGAGTGAGTGTCACAGGGGCCGAGCATTGCACACAATGAGGGTAGGTGGAACCTGCAGGTAGCATAGCCGCACATGAGGTACAGGTTGCAAAGTAAGCCTGTGCTTTGGCACCCTTGCTTTTTGCGGACGACATGCTGTGGTCTCCTCTGAGTACAATCAGGGAGGGTATATAGCCAAAAACCAAGCAGTGCGGCCGTACAAAGTAAATGTATAGATTATAAGCATATAAATATACACTTCGGCACCCAGGGGGGCCAGCACCTAGTAACAGGTGCGGCTTACCGACCGCCCGCAGCGGTTGTGTGACCACCAGATTCCCTGCCTGGGCCTCCCAAAGCTGTGTTGTCTCTCCTCTCCAGCGTAAGAAGTGCTGACAGGAATGGCTGCCAGCATTCTGTGGGGAGGAGGGGGCCGTGGGCGTGCCTTTAGAAAGTACGGGAATCTGGTGCCCCACGGTGCTCAGTGAGGGGGGAGGAGGATACAAAGTATGCTCCAGCCCTCAGCGCTGACGTCTAGTGCAGCGTCCCGCCCTTCCCGTGACTGGCAGGGCCGGGGGCGGGAATATGCGGTACTAGGCCGCAAAAGCCGGGGAGTAAAGTTACAAGCGCGGCCGGCAAACAAGCGCGGCCAGCGCGGTAGTCCCGGCGCACTAACACACCCAGCAACTGCTGCAGCGTGTATAACACAGGCGCTATATGCGCCGTCCCCAAGGGGACACAGAGTACCTCAGAGTCGCTGCCTGTCCCTGACGTTACCCGGCTCCTGTCCAAGCAGATTCCCCCAGGGGCTGCGGAGGGAGCACGGTCCCAGTGCCTGGAGACCGATTAGGATCCCACTTCACCCAGAGCCCCTAAGGGATGGGGAAGGAAAACAGCATGTGGCTCCTGCCTATGTACCCACAATGGGTACCTCAACCTTAACAGCACCGCCGACCAGAGTGGGGTGAGAAGGGAGCATGCCGGGGGCCCTGTTATGGGCCCTCTTTTCTTCCATCCGATATAGTCAGCAGCTGCTGCTGACTAAATTGTGGAGCTATGCGTGCATGTGTGCCTCCTTCGCACAAAGCATAAAAACTGAGGAGCCCGTGATGCACGGGGGGGGGTGTATAGGCAGAAGGGGAGGGGTTACACTTTTTAAAGTGTAATACTTTGTGTGGCCTCCGGAGGCAGAAGCTATACACCCAATTGTCTGGGTCTCCCAATGGAGCGACAAAGAAAACTAAACTTAACATGCCCCAATATTCCCAAGCTGATGGGTGTAGTTTTGTATCCGGAACAGCTTGAGAGATACAGGTTGAAGGGGGGGGTTGGGTAAATGGGCAGATATCAAAAAAGGTTTAACCACTTAACGACCGCGGGCAGTAATATTACATCATAGCGGTCATAATGTGAATTGCCATAGGCTGCTGCAAGCAGCCTGCGGCGATCAGCGAACATATCAGCTGATTTATACAGCTGACATGTGTGCCTACCAGGCACAAGCAGAATCGCTATCGGCCTGTGCCTTTTAACCCCTTAAATGTCGCTGTCAGTATGTGTCAGCGCCATGTTATTTGCGATCCGTACTTACAGGCAGATACCGGAAGTCACGTGACCGTACCATGGTTGTCATGGTAGCATAGGGTCATATGACGACTCCTGTGCTCACATGACTAAGGTTCTGTAAGAACCTGTTACTAGAGATGAGAATTGCTCCCGATCTGATCGGTGCTGCTCTGATAAGGAGAAATGAATGAGCGATCAGACTGCTGATTCATATAGCCCCCTAGGGGGTCTAGTAAAATATCATTTATAAAAGAAAAAAAAAGTTTAAAAAGGGAACCTGTCACCAGTTGTTTGGCATATAAGCGGTGGCCACCACCACCGGGCTCTTATATACAGCATTCTAACAGGCTGTATATAAAAGAACCCAGGGTGCTGTGTAAAACATAAAAAAAAAAACAAAAAAAAAAACTTTACTACTCCCCTAACTGTTGCGCTGCGGTGGATTCTAGTCAGATGGGTGTCTCTGTTCTCTGGTGTCGCCTCTTTCAGCCATCTTCGTCTTTATTCTGCAGCTTGTGTGCATGACGCGTCTACGTCATATACACTCACCGATCCCACGCAGGCGCAATACAATGCTTTGATCTGCCCTGCTCAGGTCACATCAAAGTGCGCCTGCGCAGGACAAAATGCCGGCGAGTGTTGATGACATAGGACGCGTCATGCACCGCGGCTACAGAAGACAAACATGGCCGAAAGAGGCGGCACCAGCACCAGACAACGAAGACGCCCATCTGACTAGAATCCACCTTAGCGCGACCGTTAGGTGAGTATTAGTGTTTTTTACACAGTGGCCTGGGCTCTTGTATACAGCATGTTAGAATGCTGTATATAAAAGAGCCCACTGGTGGTGGCCGCAGCTTATAGTCACCAAATCTGGTGACAGGTTCCCTTTAAACAAAAGTTTTAAAGAATTTAAAAACTAAAACCCAAGTTCAAATCACACCCCATTTGCCCCATTGAAAATTAAAGGGTAACAAAAAAAAACAAAAAAAGAAGGGAATTTTGTTACTTACCGTAAATTCCTTTTCTTCTAGCTCCAATTGGGAGACCCAGACGATTGGGTGTATAGCTACTGCCTCCGGAGGCCACACAAAGTATTACACTAAAAAGTGTAAGGCCCCTCCCCTTCTGCGTATACACCCCCCGTGGGATCACGGGCTGCTTCAGTTTTAGTGCAAAAGCAAGAAGGAGGAAAGCCAATAACTGGTTAAACAAATTCAATCCGAAGGAACATCGGAGAACTGAAACCATTCAACATGAACAACATGTGTACCCGAACAACCAAAAATCCCGAAGGAACAGGGGCGGGTGCTGGGTCTCCCAATTGGAGCTAGAAGAAAAGGAATTTACGGTAAGTAACAAAATTCCCTTCTTCTTCGGCGCTCCATTGGGAGACCCAGACGATTGGGACGTCCAAAAGCAGTCCCTGGGTGGGTAAATTAATACCTCAAGTTTGGACTGTAAAAAAACAGCCCTTCCCTACATGGAGGCAACCGCCGCCTGCAGGACACTTCTACTTAGGCTGGCATCCGCCTAAGCGTAGGCATGCACCTGATAACGCTTGGTGAAGGCGTGCAGACTCGCCCAGGTAGCCGCCTGGCACACCTGCTGAGCCGTAGCCTAGTGCCGTAATGCCCAGGACGCACCCACGGCTCTGGTAGAATGGCCCTTCAGCCCTGATGGAACCGGAAGCCCAGCAGAGCGGTAGGCTTCAAGAATTGGTTCCTTGATCCATCGAGCCAGGGTGGATTTGGAAGCCTGCGATCCTTTGCGCTTACCAGCGACAAGGACAAAGAGCGCATCCGAGCGGCGCAGGGGCGCCGTGCGGGAAATGTAGATTCTGAGTGCTCTTCACCAGATCCAACAATGCAAATCCATTTCATATCGATGAAATGGATAAGAACAAAAGGAAGGTAAGGAGATATCCTGATTGTAATGAAAAGGGGATACCACCTTAGGGAGAAACTCCGGAATCGGGCGCAGCACTACCTTGTCTTGGTGAAGCACCAGGAAGGGAGCTTTGGATGACCGCGCTGCTAGCTCGGACACTCTCCGAAGAGATGTGACCGCTACCAGAAAGGCCACTTTCTGTGAAAGTGGAGAAAGTGAAACATCCCTCAGAGGCCCGCAGGGCGGCTTCTGGAGAGCAATTAGTACCCCGTTCAGATCCCATGGTTCTAACGGCCTCAGTACGGAGGGACAATGTGACAAACCCCCTGCAGGGACGTGCGTACCTGAGGAAGTCGTGCTAGGCGCTTCTGAAAGAATACAGACAGCGCTGGAACTTGTCCTTTAAGGGAGCCGAGCAACAAACCTGTTTCCCAACCCGATTGCAGGAAGGAAGAAAAGTAGGCAATGCAAATGGCCAGGGAGACACTCCCTGAGCAGAGCCCTAAGGTAAGAATATCTTCCACGTACAGTGGTAGATCTTGGCAGACGTCGGCTTCCTAGCCCGTCACATGGTGGCAATGACGTCATGAGATAATCCTGAAGACGCTAGGATCCAGGACTCAATGGCCACCCAGTCAGGTTCAGGGCCGTAGGATTCAGATAGAAAACGGCCCTTGGGACAGTAAGTTTGGCCGGTCTGGTAGTGCCCACGGCTGGCCGACTGTGAGATGCCACAGATCCGGGTACTACGACCTCCTCTGCCAGTCTGGGGCGACGAGGATGGCGCGGCGGCAATCGGAGCTGATCTTGCGTAGCACTCTGGGCAACAGTGCCAGAGGGGGAACACATAGGGTCGCTGGAACTGCGACCCATCCTGAACTAAGGCGCCTGCCGCCAGAGCTGGTTGATCGTAAGACCACACCATGAAACTCGTGACCTTGGTGTTGTGCCTAGACGCCAATAGGTCGACGTCCGGCCTCCCCCGAAGGCCCCAGATTTCCTGAAACCTGTCCGGGTGCAGAGACCATTCCCCTGCGTCCATACCCTGGCGACTGAGGAAGTCTGCTTCCCAGTTTTCTACGCCCGGGATGTGAACTGCGGATATGGTGGATGCTCTGTCTTCCACCCACATCAGAGTCCGCCGGACTTCTTGGGAGGCTTGCCAACTGCGTATTCTGCCTTGGTGGTTGATGTATGCTACCGCTGTGGAGTTGTCCGACTGAACTCGGATCTGTTTGCATTCCAGCCGCTGCTGGAAGGCTTGCAGGGCAAGAGAACGTTGATCTGAAGGGTGGACTCCTGCCGAGTCCACGAACCCTGAGCCCTGTGGTGGAGAAAGACTATTCTCCACCCTGACAGACTCACGTCTGTCGTGACCACCGTCCAGGATGGGGGTAGGAAGGACCTTCCTTTTGACAATGAGGTGGGAAGAAGTCACCACTGAAGAGAGTCCTTGACCGTCTGAGAAAGGGAGACGTTACTGTCTAGGGACGTCGACTTCCCATCGCTTTGGCGGAGAATGTCCCATTGAAGTGGACGCAGATGAAACTGCGCGAAAGGGACTGCCTCCATTGCTGCTACCATCTTCGCTAGGAAGTGCATGAGGCGTCTTAAGGGGTGTGAGTGGCCTTGAAGGAGAGACTGCACCCCCGTCTGTAGTGAACGCTGTTTGTCCAGCGGAAGCTTCACTATCGCTGAGAGAGTATAGAACTCTATGCCAAGATATGTCAGTGATTGGGTCGGTGTCAGATTTAACTTTGAAAAGTTGATGATCCACCCGAAACTCTGGAGAGTCTCCAGCGCAACGTTCAGGCTGCGTTGGCATGCCTCTTGAGAGGGTGCGTTGACAAGTAGATCGTCCAAGTAAGGGATCACAGAGTGACCCTGAGAGTGCAGGACTGCTACCACTACAGCCATGACCTTGGTGAAAACCCGTGGGGCTGTCGCCAGACCTAAGGGCAGGTCTACGAACTGAAGATGCTCGTTTTCTATAACGAATCGCAGCAAACGCTGGTGCTCTGGAGCAATCGGCACGTGGAGATAAGCATTCTGATGTCTCTTGATGCTAGGAATCTCCTTGAGACCTTGAGGCAATGACGGAGCGGAGGGATTCCATCCGGAACCGCCTGGTTTACACTGCTTTTTGAGCAGTTTTAGGTCTAGAACGGAACGGAAGAGCCGGCCTTTTTTGGCACCACAACCAGATTGGAGTAAAAAACCGTGATCTTGTTCCTGAATAGGAACAGGGATTATCACTACTTCTGCCTGCAGAAGAGCATCGGCTCGGTCGAGAGGTGGGGAAGTTCTGAAGAATCGAGCCGGAGGACGAGAACAAAACTCTATCCTGTACACGTGAGACAAAATGTGTCTCACCCACCGGTCTTTGACCTGTGGCAGCTAAATGCCGCCAAGCGGGAGAGTCTGCCACCGACCGCGGATGCGGAGAGAGAGAGAGGGCTGAAAGTCATGAGGAAACCGCCTTGGTAGCGGTTCCTCCGGCTGCCTTCTTTGGGCGTGATTGAGCCCGCCAGGAATCTGAGCCCCTCTGAGCCTTTTGAGTCCTTATGGACGAGGAAAACTGGGACCTGCCCGAGCCTGGAAAGGACCGAAACCTCGACTGTCCTTTCCTCTGTTGGGTTTTGTTTGATCTGGGCTGGTGTAAGGAAGAATCCTTACCCTTGGACTGTTTAATGATTTCATCCAATCGCTCACCAAACAGTCTGACACCAGATAATGGCAAACTGGTTAAACACTTTTTGGAAGCAGAATCTGCCTTCCATTCCCTTAACCACAAGGCTCTGCGTAAAAACCACGGAGTTGGCGGACGCCACTGACGTACGGCTCGTAGAGTCCAGGACAGCATTAATAGCGTAAGTCGCAATGCAAACATATGCGAGGTTAAGGACGCCATCTGCGGCACAGATGTACGTGTGACGGTGTCCACCTGCGCAAGACCAGCTGAAATAGCTTGGAGCGCCCATACGGCTGCGAATGCCGGAGCAAACGACACGCCGATAGCTTCATAGACAGATTTCAACCAGAGGTCCATCTGTCTGTCAATGGCATCTTTAAGTGAAGTCCCATCTTCCAATGCAACTATGGAGGATGGCGCGGCGGAGAAAAACTTGTCTGGATAAGCGTAGCGTTTCTGGACTGCTCCTCTGAGTCAGAGAGGCCCAAAGAGTACTGAATTTACGCTTGGGATACCTGAAATGGAATTTCTCCTGCTGAAGCTGCCTCCTCCACTGGAGGGGCTGAGGGAGAAATATCCACCAGTGTAGTAATGGGTGCTATGAGATCATTCACCATGGCGTCCCATTAGGAGCATCCAGAATGAAAGCGGTCTCAGGATCAGAAACCTGACCAGCTACCTCATCATACAGAGAACCTCTCGCTGAGACCCTGACCAGTGTGTGAAGTCGAGGGTCTCTCCCAGCGAGCTCGCTTAGGCTGTCTGGGACTGTCGTCCGTGTCAGAGCCTTCAGTCTGGGATGTATGGGACCCCCTTGGAGCACGGATTAGTTCCAACTGAGGGAGACCGGGGAGCCTTGATTCAACAATGCCCTTGGTCTGAGTCACCGCCTTGGACTGCAAAGTTGCTAGCATTTTGTTCATAGTCCAAGACATTTTATCAGCAAAAAAACTGCAACTCTGTCCTCTGGACAGTTTCACAGGTGGCCCTCTCTGGGCCACCACTAGCAGAGACTCTACCCATTAGGGGTTAGTGGAACCTGCCGGTAAAACAGCCTCACGAGCGGTACAGACAGCATAGAAAGCCTGTGCCTTGGCCCCCTTGCTCTATGCTGACGACATGCTGTTGTCTCCTCAGAGCTATCTAGGGGTATATCGCCAAGAAGCGACCGTACAGCCACAAGTCTCAGCCGCGCCGCAGCCTCCAGTGCGGCAGTTTCCCACAGATAAACTCACTCAGCTAAGCTGCAGTGAGTATAGTCCAAGCGCGCAGCGCTGTTGTCCTCGGCGCACTAACACGCCCAGCAATGCTGGCGTGTGTCTGTGTATGGTCTTGCAAATATAAGCACAAGAATAAAGTACACAAAAAAACACTGTGGCAATAGTGGGGTCAGCACCAAGGTGCTGCTTACCGCCCGCATAAGCGGGTAAGTGGTCGCCAGAATCCCTTTGCTGGGTCTCCCAGAGCCTGTGTCCGTTCTCCAGCTTAGATTGCCTGCAGGAATGGCTGCCGGCGTCCTGTGAAGAGGGGCGGGCCGTGGGCGTGCCCCAGACAAGAGCGGGAAACTGGCGTCCCCCTGTGCCCAGTGAGAGGGCTGGAGTATGTAAATAAGACTCCAGCCCTCGGCGCTGATCATTGTACAGCGTCTCGCCCCTTCCCTGACTGACAGGGCTGGGGGCGGGAACGAAACGTAACTAGGCCGCAGAAGCCGGGGACTAGATTTATAAGCGCTGCCGTCGTAAAAGCGCGGCAGCGCGAAAGTCCCCGGCGCACCACAAGTCTCAGCCGCGCCGCAGCTCCAGCAGCGGCTGGCGCGGTAGTTCCCGACACATAAACTCACTCAGCTAAGCTGCAGTGAGTAAAGCCCAAGCGCGCAGCGCTACTGTCCCCGGCGCACTAACACACCCAGCAACGCTGGAGTGTGTTTGTGCATAGACTGTACGGGGACACAGAGTACCTTAACGTTGCAGGGCCTGTCCCTGACGATACTCCGCTCCATTCCAGCAGGATCTCCGGGTCTGTGGATGGAGCCCGGCCTCAGAGCCTGGAGGCCGGTAAGATCCCACTTCACCAGAGCCCTTCAGGGGGATGGGGAAGGAAAACAGCATGTGGGCTCCAGCCTCCGTACCCGCAATGGGTACCTCAACCTTAACAAACACCCGACAAAAGTGGGGTGAGAAGGGAGCATGCTGGGGGCCCTAGTATGGGCCCTCTTTTCTTCCATCCGACATAGTCAGCAGCTGCTGCTGACTAAAACAGTGGAGCTATGCGTGGATGTCTGACCTCCTTCGCACAAAGCATAAAACTGAAGCAGCCCGTGATCCCACGGGGGGTGTATACGCAGAAGGGGAGGGGCCTTACACTTTTTAGTGTAATACTTTGTGTGGCCTCCGGAGGCAGTAGCTATACACCCAATCGTCTGGGTCTCCCAATGGAGCGCCGAAGAAAAAACAAACACCACATTTGGCATCGCCGCATTCAGTGATGCCCGATCAAAATAAAAAAAAATTAATCTATCTGATCGGTAAGCTGCGTAGCAGCAAAAAAGTGTCCAAACTCCAAAATTACGTTTTTTGGTTGCCAGAAATTTTTGGCAAAATGCAATAACAGGAGATCAAAACGTAGCATGTGCACAAAAATGGTACCATTAAAGTCAGCTCGAGACGCAAAAAATAAGCAGTCACTGAGTCCCATATCCCGAAAAATGTGAATGCTACGAGTCGCGGAAAATGGCGCAAAACGGACGCCACTTTTTTTTGGACAAACTTCTGTTTTGTTTTTTTTTTAACCCCTTAAATAAAAGTAAACCTAATCATGATTGGTGTCCACGAACTCACACCGACCTCAGGCATCTCACCAACACATCAGTTTTACCATATAGTGTATACAGTGAATAAAACATCTCAAACACAATAGTGCAATTGCCCTTTTTTTGCAGTTTTCCAGTACACTGTATGTTAAAACTTATGGTTTTATTTAAAAGTACAGCTTGTTCCGCAAAAAACGAGCTCCAACATGACCATTTTGATTGAAAAGAAGGGAATTTTGTTACTTACCGTAAATTCCTTTTCTTCTAGCTCCTATTGGGAGACCCAGACGATTGGTGTATAGCTACTGCCTCCGGAGGCCACACAAAGCATTACACTAAAAAGTGTAAGGCCCCTCCCCTTCTGGCTATACACCCCCAGTGGGATCACTGGCTCACCAGTTTTAGTGCAAAAGCAAGAAGGAGGAAAGCCAATAACTGGTTTAAACAAATTCACTCCGAAGTAACATCGGAGAACTGAAAACCATTCAACATGAACAACATGTGTACCCGAAAAACAACCAAAAATCCCGAAGGACAACAGGGCGGGTGCTGGGTCTCCCAATTGGAGCTAGAAGAAAAGGAATTTACGGTAAGTAACAAAATTCCCTTCTTCGGCGCTCCATTGGGAGACCCAGACGATTGGGACGTCCAAAAGCTGTCCCTGGGTGGGTAAAGAAATACCTCATGTTAGAGCTGTAAAACAGCCCTTCCCTACAAGGAGGCAACCGCCGCCTGCAGGACTCTTCTACCTAAGCTGGCATCCGCCTAAGCGTAGGTATGCACCTGACAATGCTTGGTGAAAGTGTGCAGACTCGACCAGGTAGCTGCCTGGCACACCTGCTGAGCCGTAGCCTGGTGCCGTAATGCCTAGGGCGCACCCACGGCTCTGGTAAAATGGGCTTTCAGCCCTGATGGAACCGGAAGCCCAGCAGAACAGTAGGCTTCAAGAATTGGTTCCTTGATCCATCGAGCCAGGGTGGATTTGGAAGCCTGCGACTCTTTACGCTGATTAGCGACAAGCACAGAGAGTGCATCCGAGCGGCGCAGAGGCGCCGTGCGGGAAATGTAGATTCTGAGTGCTCTCACCAGATCCAACAAATGCAAATCCATTTCATATCGATGAAATGGATGAGGCAAAAGGAAGGTAAGGAGATATCCTGATTGAGATGAAAGGGGGATACCACCTTAGGGAGAACTCCGGAATCGGGCGCAGCACTGCCTTGCCTTGGTGAAACACCAGGAAGGAAGCTTTTGGATGACAGCGCTGCTAGCTCGGACACTCTCCTAAGAGACGTGACCGCTACCAGAAAGGCCTCTTTCTGGGAAAGTCGAGAGAGTGAAACATCTCTCAGAGGCTCGAAGGGCGGCTTCTGGAGAGCAATTAGTACCCTGTTCAGATCCCGTGGGTCCAACGGCCGTTTGTACAGAGGGACAATGTGACAAATCTCCTGCAGGAACGTGTGTACCTGAGGAAGTGGTGCTAGGCGCTTCTGAAGAATACAGATAGCGCTGAGACTTGTCCTTTGAGGGAGCCGAGTGACAACCTTTTTCTAAACCAGATTGCAGGAAGGAAGGAAAAGTAGGGAATGCAAATGGGCAGGGAGACACTCCCTGAGCAGAGCATTAAGAGAAGAATATCCTCCACATCCTGTGGTAGATCTTGGCAGACGTCGGTTTTCTAGTCTGTCTCATGGTGGCAATGACGTCCTGAGATAATCCTGAAGACGCTAGGATTCAGGACTCAAAGGCCATACCGTCAGGTTCAGGGCCGTAGAATTCAGATGGAAAAAACGGCCCTTGGGACAGTAAGTCTGGCCGGGCTGGTAGTGCCCACGGTTGGCAGACCGTGAGATGCCATAGATCCGGGGACTACGACCTCCTCGGCCAGTCTGTGGCGATGAGGATGGCGCGGCGGCAAACGGACCTGATGTTGCGTAGCCCTCTGGGCAGCAGTGTCAGAGGGGGAAACACATAGGTAGCTGGAACTGCGACCAAACCTGAACTAAGGCGTCTGCCGCCAGAGCTCTTTGATCGTGATACCGCGCCATGAAACTCGGAACCTTGTTGTTGTACCGAGACGCTATTAGGTCGACGTTCAGCATCCCCCAGCGTTGACAGATTTCCTGAAAACCGTTCGGGTGAAGATACCCTTCCCCTGTGTCCATACCCTGGCAACTGAGGAAGTCTGCTTCCCAGTTTTCTGCGCCCGGGATGTGAACTGCGGATATGGTGGATACTCTGTCTTCCACCCCCATCAGACTCCGCCGGACTTCCTGGGAGGCTTGCCGACTGCGTGTTCCGCCTTGGTGGTAGATGTATGCCACCGCTGTGGAGTTGTCCGACTGAATTCGGAGTGTGTGCTTTCCAGCCACGGCTGGAAGGCTTGCAGGGCAAGATACACTGCCCAGATTTCCAGCACATTGATTTGAAGGATGGACTCCTCTGAAGAGAGTCCTTGACCGTCTGAGAAGGGGGACGTTCCTTCTAGGGACGTCGACTTCCCATCCCATTGGCAAAGAATGCCACATTGGAGTGGACGCAGATGAAACTGCGCGAAAGTGACTGCCTCTGCATGAGTCGTGTTAAGGGGTGTGACTGGCCATGAAGGAGAGACTGCACCCCCGTCTGTAGTGAACGTGTCCAGCGGAAGCTTCACTATCGCTGAGGGAGCGTGACACTCCATGCCCAGATATGTCAGCGATTGGGTCGGTGTCAGATTTAACCTTGAGAAGATGATGATCCACCCGAAACTCTGGAGAGTCTCCAGCGCTACGCTCAGGCTGTGTTGGCATGCCTCTTGAGAGGGTGCCTTGACCAGTCGACCGTCCAAGGAAGGATCACCGAGTGACCCTGAGAGTGCAGGACTGCTCCCACTGCTGCCCTGAACTTGGTGAAAACCCGTAGGGCTGTCGCCAGACCGAAGGGCAGGGTTACGAACTGAAGATGCTCGTCTTCAATAATGAAACGTAGCAAACGTTGGTGCTCTGGAGCAATCGGCACGTGGAGATAAGCATCCTGTGTCTATTGATGCTAGAAAATCTCCTTGAGACATTGAGGCAATGACGGAGCGGAGGGATGCCATCCGGAACCGCCTGGCCTTCACGTGCTTGTTGAGCAGTTTTAGGTCCCCCACAATCAGATTGGAGGGAAAAACCGTGTCTTGTTCCTGAAGAGGAACAGGAATTACCGCTCCTTCTGCCTGCAGAAGAGCTTCGGCTCGGTGGGTAGGTGGGGAAGTTCTGAAGAATCGAGCCGGAGGCCGAGAACAGAACTCTATCCTGTACACGTGAGACACAATGTCTCTCACCCACCGGTCTGTGACCTGTGGCAGCTAAATGTCGCCAAGGCGAGAGAGTCTGCCACCAACCGCGGATGCGGAGAGAGAGAGCTTAAAGTCATGAGGAGACCGCCTTGGAAGCGGTTCCTCTGGCTGCCTTCCTTGGGCGTGATTGAGCCCGCCTGGAATCTGAGCCCCTCTGAGCCTTTTGAGCCCTTTTGGACTAGTACAATTTAGACCTGCCCGAGCCTGGGAAGGACCGAAACCTCGACTGTCTCTCTCGGACAGCATTAATAGGGTAAGTCGCAATGCAGACATTGCGAGGATAAGGACGCTACCTGCGGCACAGATGTACCTGTGCTCAAGACCAGCTGCGCAAGACCAGCTGACATAGCTTAGAGTGCCCATACGGCTGCGAATGCCGGAGCAACCGACACGCCGATAGCTTCATAGACAGATTTCAACCAGAGGTCCATCTGTCTGTCAATGGCATCTTTAAGTGAAGTCCCATCTCCAGTGCAACTATGGATCTAGCCGCAAGCCTGGAGATTGGGGGATCCACCTTTGGACCCTGGGTCCAGCGCCTGACCACGTCAGGGGGAAGGGGATAACATGTATCCTTAATACATTTGGAGAAACGCTTATCTGGTAAGCGTGGTGATTCTGCACTGCTTCTCTGAAGTCAGCGTGGCCAGAAAAGTACTCAATGTACGCTTGAGATACTGAAATGAGATTTCTCCTGCTGGGAAGCTGACTCCTCCACTGAAGGAGCTGGGGGAGAGATATCCAACATGCCATTGCTGGACGCTATAAGATCATTCCCCATGGCGTCACCATCCGGTGTATCCGGATTGAGAGCGGTGTCAGGATCAAAGTCCTGATCAGCTACGTCTGCCTCATCATACAGAGAGTCCTCTGCTGTGACCCTGACTAGTGATGAGGCAGAGTGCCGCTCCCAGCGAGCTCGCTTAGGCTGTCTGGGACTGTCGTCCGTGTCAGAGCCTTCACCCTGGAATGCCTGGGACCCCCCCGGAGCACTGATTTTGTTCCAAATGAGGGTGGCCAGGGAGCAGTGATCAAGATTGCCCATGGCCTGTCTGGACTGCAAGTCACTATCCCATGACAATCTATCAGCCGAAACTGCAACACCGTCCCTGTCCATGGACAGGGTTCACAGGTGGTTCCTTTGGCCACCTCTAGTAGAGACCCCGGCTGACCAAGTGCTACAGAGGAGCATTGCACACAACGGGGGTTAGTGGAACTTGCCGGTGGAACAGTATCACATGCAGTAAAAGCAGCATAGAAAGCCTGTGTTGCTTTTTTGCTGCTGTAGTCTAGCCATCTAGGAGCATATAGCCGAGAATAGCGACCGTACAGTGCAATGTATAGCATACAAGCATAAAGTACAAATGAGCCCTTCAGCACATGCAATATGAGCAGCTTAGAAAGCCTGTGCCTTGGCACCCTTGCCTTTTTGCTGCTGTAGACTAGCCATCCAGGAGAATATCTCCAAGAGTAGCGCCCGTACAGTGCAATGTATAGCATACAAGCATAAGTACAAATAAACACTTCAGCCCATGCAATACAAGCAGCATAGAAAGCCTGTGCCTTAGCACCTTTGCTTTTTTGCTGCTGTAGTCTAGCCATTCTAGGAGAATATAGCCAAGAATAGCGACCGTACAGTGCAATGTATAGCATTATTATTATTATTATTATTGTTTATTTATAGAGCACCATTGATTCCATGGTGCTGTACATGAGGGGGTTACATACAGAATACATGTACACGTTACAATAGACAGACTAGCACAGGGGGAAGAGGGCCCTGCCCTTGCGGGCTTACATCCTAAAGGATTTTGGGGAGGAGACAGTAGGTGGGGTGTAGGTGGGGCGGCAGCTCCGCACGGTGGTGGGGCGGCAGCTCCGCACGGTGGTGGGGCGGCAGCTCCGCACGGTGGTGGGGCGGCAGCTCCGCACGGTGGTGGGGCGGCAGCTCCGCACGGTGGTGGGGCGGCAGCTCCGCACGGTGGTGGGGCGGCAGCTCCGCACGGTGGTGGGGCGGCAGCTCCGCACGGTGGTGGGGCGGCAGCTCCGCACGGTGGTGGGGCGGTGAGGTCACAGCATACAAGCATAAGTACAAATGAACACTTCAGCACATGCAATACAAGCTAAAATACAAATGGACACAACGGTATTCAGTGGGGTCAGCACTTCAGGTGCTGCTTACCGCCCGCCTATAGGCGGGTGTGTGGTCGCCAGAGTCCTGTGACTGGTTGCCCAGAGCTTGTCTCCGTTCTCCAGCTCGGACTGCAGGAATGGCTGCCGGCGTCCTTCTCCAGCTCGTGTGACGAGGGGCGGGCCGTGGGCGTGCCCCAGGCAAGAGCGGGAAACCGGCGTCCCACTGTGTCCAGTGAAGGGGGCTGGAGAATGCAAAGCAGACTCCAGCCCTCGGCGCTGACTTTCTGTACAGCGTCCCGCCTCTCCCCTGACTGGCAGGGCTGGGGGCGGGAACGAAACGGAAACTAGGCCGCAAAGCCGGGGACTCGAGTAATAAGCGCGGCCGTCCTATGTGCACGGCCAGCGCGGAGTCCCCGGCGCACCACAAGTCCCAGCCGCGCCACAGTGTAAAAACACCCAGCAGCGGCCCGGCGCGGCAGTTCCCAATACATAAATTCACACAGCAAAGCTGCCGTGAATAATAGCACGAGCGCTCCGCGCTGTTGTCCCCGGCGCACTAGCACTCCCAGCAATGCTGGTGTGTGTGTGCGCGATGTGTACGGAGACACAGAGTACCTTAATGTAGCAGGGGCCTGTCCCTGACGATACTCAGCTCCATATCCAGCAGGTTCTCTGGGTCTGTGGATGGAGCCCGGTCTCAGTGCCTGGAGACCTGTAAGATCCCACTTCCTCAGAGCCCCTCAGGGGGATGGGGAAGGAAAACAGCATGTGGGCTCCAGCCTCCGTACCCGCAATGGGTACCTCAACCTTAACAAACACCGCCGACATAAAGTGGGGTGAGAAGGGAGCATGCTGGGGGCCCTAGTATGGGCCCTCTTTTCTTCCATCCGACATAGTCAGCAGCTGCTGCTGACTAAACAGTGGAGCTATGCGTGGATGTCTGACCTCCTTCGCACAAAGCAGAAAACTGGTGAGCCAGTGATCCCACTGGGGGTGTATAGCCAGAAGGGGAGGGGCCTTACACTTTTTAGTGTAATGCTTTGTGTGGCCTCCGGAGGCAGTAGCTATACACCAATCGTCTGGGTCTCCCAATGGAGCGCCGAAGAAATAAAAAAAGTTACGTGTCTCGGAAGAGGAATGGCGAAAAAAAAAAATTGAAAGCGCAAAATCGGCTGGTCGTGAAGGGGTTAAATGCACAGGATTCATGTGATGAAGCAGGAGACCAAGTCCACTGGAGAAATAGCCGATTTCTGCAACAGCAAGATGATATTTCATTCAAAGACAAATCTATCTTACCACAATCAGCCATTTCCACATCTTGGCTGGAACCAGTGTCTCGCTGCTGCTCCTCTGGCATCTTTTTCAGCAATACATGCCTGTACACCTAACAAACAACAAGCAATTATGACAAAACCATTAAGACAGATAAAAAAAAAAAAAAAAAAATATATGTGACAAGGTTTTACTTACACGGCTTTCTGCTTGGGGTTGATTCCTGTAACATTTCATGATATCATGAAACAGCCTCTCTTCCTTTGTTACCTGTAGAATGCAATTACAGAAGACTTATAAGCAGGTTACAAGAATGTTGGTTAACATTCGACGTGGGGAGGACGGACGAATCTGTAGATGTGATTAACTGATGCATAAATAATTACACTCGGGGGTCTTACAACTGTTGTGAAATGAAGTCGTCCAAGCAAAGCTCTAAACCAAAATTGGGAGCATCGAGACACCGCAAATTCCCAATGTAGCCAGGAAAAGACCATTCAGCTCCCCCTATGAGATGCATGGCATGAATTACTCCAAGGAAGACCAATCCAAGAAACAGCACACTGCTCTAAAATCTGCCATATTTATTGCTTCATATCCACATAATGATGGCTAGATGCATGCAGATGCAATGATAAAATGACCACAGGTGAAAGGGCAACATGTTTCTAGCCTGCTGGGTCTGTGGTCAAAGGCTGTAGATAAGGTCAGAAATGTGCTGCCTTTAAACTGTGGTCATTCTATCATTGCAACTGCTTGCATGTAGCCATAATTACGTGGATTTCTTATATGAAGCAATAAACATGGAAGATTTTACATCGATGTTTGCGTTTTCTTCGATTGAACTTTGTTAGCAAATTCCCAGTGCATATATTGGTGTTTCTTCAGACATTTTGTCATACCATGCCTGATGAAGGGACCTAAGAGGTCTCGAAAGCTTGCTTTGTAACATCACTTTATTTTATTTTAGTTAGCCATTTAAAGGTATCACAAGATTATAATTTTGTTCCTCTCACTGCGAATATTC
Organism: Anomaloglossus baeobatrachus; assembly: GCF_048569485.1. Classification (NCBI taxonomy): domain Eukaryota; kingdom Metazoa; phylum Chordata; class Amphibia; order Anura; family Aromobatidae; genus Anomaloglossus; species Anomaloglossus baeobatrachus. The sequence goes on along the minus strand of NC_134357.1, from coordinate 350,998,875 downwards.
AATAATTTTACCAGATTCACTAATGTATTTCTGGGCTGGAGCTGGCCACAAGTGCACAATAAAAGTTTCTCTATGATAACAGCCAAGAGTTCACAATTGTGCGGTCTTGAATATCTGAAGAGCATAAGCAGCAGCTATGGCCAAGAGAAGGATTGTGTGAAATCTATGGAATTGTGATTAGGTAACGTGACATTTTTTAATCATTTCTAATTCACCAAGAGCCTTCACTCTGGAATATCTTTTGAAAGCGTAGAACAATGAGAAATTCCTAGAAGGTAGAATAAACTTTAGGGAATAAATTGATCAGCCTCAAGCAACGTACAGTGCAAGCAGAAAAGTAAAAGGTGAACACAAATATAAAGCTAAATATCACATGGAGTGGGAACACTTGGATATTGCAGTCAGAGGCTGGTGAAGGTTTAAGAATAAGAAGAGCCACAGTCAGTCCTTGGAATCAATTAGACCGCAGGATATTGTGTTGGGAGGGGAGACACAAAGAAAACAAATTACCACTAATACAGAGATATACAAGTAAAAACAGAACATACCACTGCTATTTCATGGTCTTCTAAGAAACCACGCCAGTGAAAGAAGCTCTTAAAGCTTTTCATGGCATCATCCCCATTCTCGCTTCCATCACTCTGGAAATAAGTACAATAAAGAGAAGCCGTCATGAAGGTATACACTGCAATAATTACGCAGCATGCACCTCTGTGTCCAGAGCAGTTTCCACCAATAACAGTGGCAAGTGCTTGGAGCCTTAAATGGAACCTGTCACCGGATGTTCAGAATACTTACCTAACGGTCAGTGCGGAGCAGACTGGTCAGATGGGCAGATCAAAGTGCACCTGCGCAGGACCGCACTGACGGCTTGTGTAGATAACGTAGAACGCGTCATATACACTAGCTTCAGAAGGAGGACAAAGATGGCCAAAAGAGGTGGCGCCGACCTGGAGAACGGAGACGCCCATCTAACCAGTGTGCTTCGCACAGACCCGGAGGTAGGTATTCTGAACATCTGGTGACAGGTTTCCTTTAAAGTGGTTATTCAGGATTTAGGCCAGCAATATCAGATAGTGGAGGTCTGACACCTGGCATCCCTGCCAATCAATCAGCAGTTTGCAGCTTCTGCAGCAGCCAGATGTAGATACATTATGAAGTAACCATTTTTAGATACTGAATTGGAGCCAAGCCACAATACCAGACAATGGCCATTACTAGTGATGAGTGAGCACTACCATGCTCGGTATTCGTAACGAGCAGTCCATTATACTCCAGTCAAGCCCGACCAAGTGCTCATTACAAGTACTGAGCACCGAGCATGGTAGTGCCCACTCATCACTAGCCTCTAGATCAGACCTGGGTAAGGGGTGGCCCGCGGGCCACATCCGGCCCGCCTACTCTCTGTGACCGGCCCGCCTGGCTCAGGGCGTTCTTGCTGGCCGGTCAGTGATTAGGGCAATCTGACCTGTTGTCCGGAGCTCCAGGTTCCGGGAGGCCCGTGGTCAGATTGCCTTCATCACACGCTGCGTGCCGGGTAGGAAACAGAGGACAGATCCTGTAGCGCCGCACAGTGTAGGCAGCGGAATGCAGGAATCTCTCCTCTGTTCCTTGTCCGGCACCTTTCTCTGTGACACACGCGTGCCCTGATATCGCCAGTATGGCGCGCGTGTATCATTTGAAAAGTTCCCGCCCGGAAGGAGAAGAAGCTGCAGCGGCGGGGCCTGTACGGAGAGAAGCAGCGGCGGGGGCTCCTAGGAATACAGCATCGGCGTAGCCTGGGCATGTAAAAGAGAAGCCGCTCAGCGGGGGGGCTAGTACGGAGGTGCCTGAAGAGAGGTGAGTGGTTACTAGTAACCTGCGGGGAGAATGGCGGGGGGGGGGGGGGGTTTAACTGCTGACAAATATTTGGGGTGTAGTGGTTTAGTATATGGGAATGTAGTTTTACAGGTGTGGTATATGGGGGGGGGGGGGTGTAGTGGTGTAGTATATAGGGGTGTAGTGGTTTAGTATAATACAGGTGTATATAGGGGTGTAGTATAATACTAGACCCCTATATACACCTGTATTATACTAGACCCCTATATACACCTGTATTATACTAGACCCCTCTATACACCTGTATTATACTAGACCCCTCTATACACCTGTATTATACTAGACCCCTATATACACCTGTATTAAACTAGACCTCTATATACACCTGTATTATACTAGACCCCTATATGCACCTGTATTATACTACACCCCTATATACACCTGTATTATACTACACCACTACACCCCTATATACACCTGTATTATACTACACCCCTATATACACCTGTATAATACAGGTGTATATAGGGGTGTAGTGCTGTAGTAGAATACAGGTGTAGTATATAGGAGTGTAGTATAATACAGGTGTAGTATATAGTGGTGTAGTATAATACAGGTGTAGTATATAGGAGTGTAGTATAATACAGGTGTATATAGGGGTGTAGTGGTGTAGTATAATACAAGTGTAGTATATAGGGGTGTAGTGATGTAGGTTATCACAGGTGTAGTATATAGTGGTGTAGTTTATTACAGGTGTATATAGTGGTGCAGTGACGTAGTATATAGTGGTATAGTATATAGAGGTGTAGTTTATTACAGGTGTAGTGTATAGGGATGTATGGCAGGTGTAGTATGTGGCGGGTGTAGTGATGTAGTATATGGGCATTGTGTGTGTATGTGTATATATATTACATACACACAGTATATATTATATAGTAAAACCGAGTTAATTATATTAGTCCGGCCCTCTAAAACCATCCCAACTTCTCATGCGGCCCCATGGGAAAATTAATTGCCCACCCCTGCTCTAGATTGTGCAGAGCCGTAATGTTCCAGCTCCGTACAATGCCTATCTGGCCACAGCGGAAAATACAAACCACTGATCAGTGGGAGTGTTGAGAGTTGAACCTCCACTGATCAGATATTGATCATCTATCGTTAGGACAGGTTGTCAATACAAAACTTGAAAGCTATAAAAACACGTTTGCACCCTGTAAAGAACAGATACCACCACTGAGTGCTAAAGCACTACTGCAAATAGGACAGCCACTTTATATAAACTCAATTATTTGCTTTCAGGATGCAAATATATTCGGAGTGGTGGCTCATGGACGCCTAAACATTGCAGAGGGTGCCTGCAGCTTACAAAAGACTATAGTGGCATGTGCCATCATGACAGATTCTCTTTAAGGTACTGCAGTGTTTGGAATTGTCACACTTGTAAGACAGGAGTACAACAAACAGAGGAGAATGAAATGCTGCAAGTTCTTACTGGGCACAGATGACCGGCCATGTGCTACCAGGTTTTTTCTTAGTATTAAATAGTAAGTTATGGATTTTATTTTTGGAGAGCACAGGTAACAGAAGACAAAAGGAATAAAAATTGAATATTTCTCCATTTTAAATCGAAAACCTATGGCAGTTGTGGCACAATCTAATGCCACAGATTATCTAATGCCCGTTTAGTCCCATGTAATTTAAGTATTTGGAACAAGAGATCTTCAAATATTCTCCAAGACCAAAATCAGGACAATGATACCAGCAAGGTGGAAAATTCACTGTCCAGCGATTTTATATCCACAATCATACCCATCACTATGTGGTAAATGGCTTATACACTTTGGACTATCTTTGTTGTGAAGGCTTGCCTGCAGACAATGAGATCACAGAGTGGGCCAATGTTCACCCGCCCATACAGCTGTAATCTATGAGGTTTAGGCTCTGTACGCACTATGCGGATTTTGCTGTGGATTACCCGCGGATTTGCTGCATGTTTCGCTGCAGAAAATGTTCATAACCTTTCTGCAGTGATTCACCAGCAAAACCTATGGGGGGAAAAATAAACAAACGGATTTTTGTGTACTCACCGTAAAATAGTTTTCGTTTAGCCATCATTGGGGGACACAGGACCATGGGTGTTATGCTGCCTATCCATAGGAGGACACTAAGTAGATGCAAAAGCATAGCTCCTCCTCTGCAGTACACACCCCCTGGCCGGGCCAGGCAAGCTCAGTTTTAGTACACAAGCAGTAGGAGAAAAAAAAACAACAAAAAAAAAAAAACAGTAAAAACTTCTCAGAGGAACATGAGAAAAGAAGAGTCATAACCAAATAAGGTACTGAGAGAACCAAGGCCCAACAGGGCAACAGGGTGGGTGCTGTGTCCCCCAATGATGGCTAAGAGAAAACGATTTTACGGCGAGTACACAAAAATCTGTTTTTCTCTGACGCCTCATTGGGGGACACAGGACCATGGGACGTCCTAAAACAGTCCATGGGTGGGAAACATAAAAGAAGACAACACAACCCAAGGACTAGGAACCAGTCCCAGACATCCTGGAGCGCCTGAGAGAGGTGCTCTACTGCCGTTTGCAGAATTTTCCTACCCAGATTTGCCTCAGTTGAAACCTGGGTATGGACTCTAATGCTTTGAAAACGTATGTAGGCTAGACCAGGTCGCAGCCTTACACACCTGTTCCACTGAAGCCTGATGCCAAATGGCCCACGAAGCGCCAACTGCTCGCGTGGAATGAGCCCGCAGCCCACTAGGAATGGGCTTGAGTTGCAAGCGGTAAACTTCCTGGATCGCAGAGCGAATCCAGCGAGCCAGTGTCGCCTTTGAAGCTGCCTGTCCCTTCTTAGGCCCCTCAGGAATGACAAACAGAGTCCGTTTTCCTAAAGGGGGCTGTCCTGGATAAAGAGAATTTTGTTACTTACCGTAAATTCTTTTTCTTGTAGTTCCGTCATGGGAGACCCAGACCATGGGTGTATAGCTACTGCCTCCGGAGGACACACAAAGTACTACACTCAAAACGTGTAGCTCCTCCCTCCTACCATATACACCCCCTGCTAGCCAGTCCTAGCCAGTTTAGTGCAAAAGCTGAAGGAGGACATCCACCCACAAGAAGAGACAGAGTAAAACCCGGAAGAACCGGAACCTCTGTCTACAACAACAGCCGGTGAAGACACACGGAACAAGAAACCTGCCAACAGGCAATAGGGAGGGTGCTGGGTCTCCCATGACGGAACTACAAGAAAAAGAATTTACGGTAAGTAACAAAATTCTCTTTTTCTTTAACGTTTCTATGGGAGACCCAGACCATGGGACGTTCTAAAGCAGTCCATGGGTGGGAATAAACAGACAAACTGAGAAGCAGGCGAAACCTAACTTCACAAATGGGCGACAGACGCCTGAAAGATGCGTCTGCCCAAGCCCGCGTCTGCCAAAGCATGAGCATGCCTTGGGTAGTGCTTCGAAAAAGTATGCAGACTAATCCGAGCGGCAGTCTGACAGACCTACTGAGCCGTAGCCTGGTGCCTGAAAGCCCAAAAGGCACCGACAGCTCTGATCAAGTGTGCCCTGATCCCCGGCGGGGAAGGCACTTGAGTACACTTGTAGGCATCGGAAATGGCCGACCTAAGCCAACGAACCAGGGTCGGCTTAGATGCCGAGAGACCGCTACGCTGACTAGTGGTCAGCACCAGAGAGAGGTGCACCGCCTAATAACGGCGGTGCGAGACACATAGATCCGGAGCGCCCGCACGAGATCCAGGATATGCAACGCTTCTTCAAAGCGATGAACAGGAGCCGGACAAAAGGAAGGCAGGAAAATTGCCCCGGATAAGGTGGAAGCAGTAACCACCTTAGGGAAAAAGTCCGGAGTCGGACGGAGACCACCTTGTCTTGATGAAAAAGACCAAAAAAAGGGGGTGACTCCGAAGAGAGTGCAGCCAAAACTCTCTGGCGGGAAATTATGGCCACTAGAAAGATTACTTTCTGTGAAAGATGAAACAAAGAAACCTCCCTAAGAGGCGCAAAGGGGGGTTTCCGGGAACCGTGAGGACCGGATTAAGGTCCCAGGGCTCCATAGGCCGCCGGTAAGGCGGAATGATGTGAGATGCGCCCTTGAAGGAGCGCACCGGAGCCAGCCGGACGATACGCCGCTGGCACACACTGACAGAGCCGAGACCTGTCCCTTAATGAGGGATAGTCCTAGCTGTAGACCGGACTGTGGAAGGGACAGGAGGGTCGGCAAGGCCAAAAAGGCCAAAGGACACTTTGGAGCTCGAGTGATAGTGGAGATGCCTTCAGGAAGGATACCAGAAGTCGTCAAGATCCAGGACTCAAAAGCCACGCCGTCAATCTGAGAGTCCAGAATTCTGGCGGAAAAACGGACCTTTTGAGAGAAGGTCTGGACGGTCCGGAAGATGCCATGGCAACCCAACGGACAGATGGAGCAGGTCAGGGTACCAAGCCTGCCTGGGTCAGTCTGGAGTATGAGAATGACCGGACGGCCCTCTTTACTGATCTTGCGCAGGACTCTGGACAAGAGCTAGAGGGTGAAACATGTAAAACAGACGAAACTGGGACCAAACATGAACCAGTGCATCTGCCGCAAAACCTGAGGATCGTGGACCACGGTTGGGCAGCTGAAATAGTCTGCCTCACAGTTTTCACATCTAGGATGTGGGCTGCGGATACGGTGGACTAGGAGTCCCTCGTCCACTGAAGAATGCGTTGAGCCGCCAACATTGCCAGGCGGCTGAGTGTCCCGCCCTGGAAGTTGATGTAGGAAAACGCTGTCACGTTGTCCGACTGGACTCGAATGTGCCTAGCCGCCAACAGATGGTGAAAGGCTTAGAGAGCTAGAAATACAGCTCTGATTTCCAGCACATTGATCCAGAGGGCTGATTCGGACAGAGTCCAAGCGCCCTGCGCTCCACGGTGGAGATATACTGCTCCCAAGGCGGATAGACTAGCATCCTGGTGAGGATCACCCGGGACGGGGCCAGGAAGGAGCGTCCCTGAAACAGAGTGGCCGAAGCCACCACTGAAACGAGCCCCTGGTCTGTGGCGAAGCCACCACCCCGTGGAAGGAGGAAGTTCGCTTGTACAGCGGAAAACATCCAGTCTCAGAGGACGCAGGAGAAACTGGGCAAGGAATCGCCACCATCTGACCAGCACCTGTATTCGGTGCCTGATAGAACGACGTCGACCGCCAGCGGAGGGACTACTGTTCGACTAAGAGCAGCTTCACAAGTGCCGACAGTCTCGAATTGCGTCCCTGGGAACCTCTGGTTCGAAGTCAGAGTGGACTTGGACAGAATGACAAGCCACCCGAATTGGTTAGAGTGGCGAGAGTGAGCGAAGCACTCTGCTAAGAGTCTGCACTGGATGAAGCCCCGACAAGAAGACCGTCCAGGGCAAAAGATCACTGCCAATCCCTAGAGGTGCAGGACCCTAATCACAGCTGCCCCAATGAGAATACTCGAGGGGCCGTGGCTAACCCCAAGGGAAGAGCCACGAATTGGACCACTCCGATTGCAAAACGTAGCCAACGCTGGTGTGAAACTGCAATTGGCACATGCAGATAGGCATCTCTGATGCCGATGGCTGCTAGGGAATCTCCTTGGGTTCTTGATTGATCCGGTGAAAAACACACGGAACAAGACCGAGACTCCATGTGAAAACGCCACACCTGACCATGCTTGAAAAGCTAAAGATCCAGGTCGGAAGGCACCGCCCTCTTCGGGGACTAGGAATAGATTTAAGCAGAAATCTCAGAATCGTTCCCAGTCGAGAACCGGTACAATTACTCCATTGGCCTGCAAGAAATGCCACGGCCTGTGAGAAGGCAGCGGCCTTGGAGCCGGGGGGAGTTGACAGAAAAAAATCTGTTTGGCGGGTGGATAGAATTCCATCCTGTAGCCATGGGAGATATAATCCCGCACCCACTGAACGGAGACGTGTTAAAACCATACGTCGCCAAGTGGGAGAGCCTGCCACCGACCAAGGACGTTGTTGGCATGGCTAGATAGCACGGAGGAAGCTGACTCAGTGGCAGCATCTCCTGCGGTCTTCTGAAGACGCAGCTTCGAGCGCCATTTGGGTCTATGAACCTTGGCCGAGCTAGTGGACGAGGCCGAGGGCTTAGAGAACGATCAGATGGAGGAACGAAACAACCGAAACCTCAACTGATTCCTGCCCTGGACAGGTTCCCTGGTTTAGGTTTGTGGCAAGGAAGAACTCTCCCCGCCAAGAGCTTCCTTAATTTCATCCAGTTGGTTCCGAAGAGACTGGTCCCAACAAAAGGGAGCCCAGCAAGGAACTTCTATAGAAGCATCTGCCTTCCATTTCCGAAGCCACAGGAGCCTGCGGATAGCGAGGAAAGTAGCCAAGGCCACCGCCGTGCGGTGTCCAGCATGGCAGACGTGGCATAGGATGAAAAGACTGAAGTTTGGAAGTTCAGGCAACCATTTCGGGCAGAGTCCCTGTGAGGGAATGCATCTCCTCTAGAGAAGCAGAGAAGGCTACAAAAAAACCGCACTGCTGTAAAGCTGAGGAGAACGAAGCTCCTGCCGCCCCCATACAGATTTGGCCAGAAGGACAACCTGGCGGACCGCAAAACCTTAAGTGAGGAGCCATCAGCCACTGACATAACGGTCCGGGCTGAGCCACCTGAGGTGAATGAGCCCACTTCTTGACCACCATTGGTGGACAGGGAAAAAAAAGGCCTCAGAATCACGCTTCATGGGAAGCGACTGTCAGAGCGGACCCTGGGCTTGGTCACAGTGGCCTGAAAACTGGAGTGGTTAAGGAACACACATTGTGTTCTCCTAGGCAAGGTAACTCCGGCGGAGTGAGGTCCAGTACAAAATTAATGTACCGTGGGATCCTTATAGAGGTGCCGTCAGCCACTGATACAACTATCCGGGCTGAAAGTCTAGACACCGGAGGGACCACCCTTGGCGAATGAGCTCACTCCTTGACCACCTCTGATGGGAGGGGGAAACAGTCAGCAGAACCCCGCTTTGGGGTCTGACAGGACAGGCTGTGGGCTTGGACACAGTGGGCTGAAAACTAGAGTGGTTAAGGAACACACTCCTTGTCCTGTTAAAGGTATACTGATGCCTTTCTGCCAGCGGGGAATACTCCCCTGATACAGGCGGATGGAGGTCCAGTACAAGTATAATGGACGCAATCCAATCATTAGCATCTGCGTCACCTACGGACGGATCAATGGTACATAAAGTAGCGTCCGAGCCCCTGGTAGAGACATCCTCCTCGTCCAGTGAGTCAGCTCGTAATCAGAGCTGCGGGACGGGGAGGACAGGGGACCCTGCGTCTCCCTGTCAGGAGGACGGGTTCTGAGACCAGAAGGAGAGTCCTCTGTGAGCTTTGCTGAGCGAGCTGTAGCAGAAAACGCCCTGAGAAGGGGGCTGCATGCTCAGCAGATTCCGGGACAGCCGACCCCTGGAAATAGGGAATTCTAGCCAAACCAGGGGTCAGCCACCGAAGCCAGAGCAGCTGGAGGGACCACTGATGAGCCTCCAGGCTGAGGGGCCACTGTGTTTATGAGCTCGGTACAGCCGTACGAGACTACATGCAGTGCATAATAAAAACAGCCTGCAGCCTCGCTCTGTGAGACATGCTGCAGAGGTGGGGGCTCTGTCCTAGAATGGCCCCCAGCATATATAAACAGATAAAATAAGCAGCTGCACAAACCGGAGGTTGTGGCTGCCAGATCGTTTAAACAGACATTTCTGTGCCCTCCAGTCCCTCAGCCCAGGCCCCCACTTGTCACAATGTGGAATCTCTGTGCCTATGCAGGCACAGAGAACGCTGAGAAAATGGCGACCGGAGCGAGGAGAGGGGGCGGGGCCTACTCAGAGCGGCAAATGAGGTAGCCAGGGGAGGGAATCCTTCCTCAGTGAGGAGTGTCCCTTCCCTGTTCTGCACAGCCGCTGGGCGGAGCCACACTGTCCCTCTGCCTGACTGACATGCAGAGGCAGTGGAAACCGAAACTAGGCCTCAGGCGAAGCCGGGGCCTAGAGTAAAACATGCGGCCGGCGTGCAGGCACCATCGGCGCGGTTCTCCAGTGAAAACTGGAGAACCGGCCGGAAACGTTAACATAAACATAAAACACACTCTCCCCAATAAATAAAGTATAAAGGACCCCTGGAAAGACCACTTTCTGTGGTAATAACGTCTCATATACTTAGCTTGTGAGACGCAGGTTGCCAGGTCCCTGGGGGGTGATAGCTCCGTCCAGCAGGATCCTGAAAAAGGGCTGCGGATGGAGACCGGTCTCCTGCAAAGCAGTGAGAACCGTGTTGGCTCCCACTTCAAGCCAGAGCCCCAGGGGATGGTGAAGGAGCGAGGCATGAGAAGGCTCCAGCCTTGGAAAATCAACCTTAACAGCACCGCCGACACAGTGGGGTGAGAAGGGACATGCCGGGAGTCCAGCTGGACCCGCTTTTCTTCCAAATCTTTGATCCAAAAGGAAAAATCAAAAATCAAAATCAGAGAATGCATGTGTGTGTGACCTCCTGAAACACAAAGCATTGAACTGGCTAGGACTGGCTAGCAGGGGGTGTATATGCTAGGAGGGAGGAGCTACACATTTTGAGTGTAGTACTTTGTGTGTCCTCCGGAGGCAGTAGCTATACACCCATGGTCTGGGTCTCCCATAGGAACGTTAAAGAAATTTAATATCTGAGAGCTCTGACGAGGTCTAACGAATGCAGAGACCTTTCGACCCTATGAACCAGGTGTGGACAAAAGAAAGGCAGAACAATGTCCTCGTTCAAATGAAACGGGGTAAGAACCTTTGGAAGGAAATCCGGAAGGGGGCGCAGAACCACCTTGTCCTGGTGAAAGATCAGAAAAGGCTCACGGCAAGAGAGTGTTGCTAGCTCCGAAACCCGTCTGATGGACGTAATTGCCACCAGGAATGTTACCTTCCAGGACAGAAGAGCAAGGGAGGATTCCTTGAGGGGTTCAAAGGGAGACCTCTGGAGACCGTCCAGAACAAGGTTGAGGTCCCATGGTTCCAGCGGCCGTTTGTACGGGGGAACTAGATGGGAAACGCCCTGGAGGAAGGTCTTGACTTGCAGTTTATGAGCCAGGCGGCATTGGTAGAAGATTGAGAGCGCTGAGACCTGCCCTTTAAGGGAACTGAGAGCCAACCCCGCTTGCAAGCCAGACTGTAGAAAGTCGAGAATTCTGGAGATGGCCAGAGGCATAGGCTGGACGTTAGTTGCCCTGCACCATGAAAGGAAGATTTTCCACGTACGGTGGTAAATGTGGGATGAAGCAGGCTTTCGGGCGCTGATCATGGTGGAAATAACCGCGGGGGAGAATCCCGCTCTTAATACCCAGGTCTCAATGGCCATGCCGTCAGCTTCAGGGCTCTGAAGTTCTGATGGGAAATGGGCCCTTGGGTCAGCAAGTCTGGGATGTCTGGAAGGCGCCACGGTGCATCTGTGAGCATTTGTACTAATTCGGTGTACCAGGCGCGCTTCGGCCAGTCCGGTGCCATCAGTATCACCGGGACTCCCTCTGCCTTGATCTTCCTGATTACCCACAGCAGCAGGGGTAGAGGTGGAAATATGTAAGGCAGGCGGAAGTGGTACCAGGAGCAGACTAGAGCATCTGCACCGATGGACTGCGGGTCGCGTGACCTGGCTATGAACGTGGGTACCTTTGCATTCAGTCTTGAGGCCATTAGGTTCACGTCTGGTGTGCCCCAGCGAGTGCAGATGTGTAGAAACACATCTAGGTGGAGAGACCATTCTCCGACGGCCAGGCCATGGCGACTTAGAAAGTCTGCTGCCCAGTTCTCTACCCCCGGAATGTGTACCGCTGATATCACTGATCCCGTCGATTCGGCCCAGCTGAGGATCTTGTGGGCCTCGAGATAAGCCGCTTTGCTGCGGGTGCCCCCCTGCCGATTGATATAGGCTACAGCTGTCGCATTGTCCGATTGGACTCGAATCTGACGACCCGCTAGCAAAGGGCAGAACGCCCTGAGCGCGAGGAAGATCGCGCGGAGTTCCAGGATGTTTATGGGTAGGAAAGACTCCTGGGGCGTCCAACGTCCTTGAGCAGTGTGGTGCCGGTACACTGCTCCCCAGCCTAGGAGGCTGGCGTCCGTGGTCAGGACCAGCCAGTTCACTGGGAGAAAAGATCTCCCCTTCAATAGGGATAAGGACCGAAGCCACCAGCGGAGTGCGTACCTGACTGAAGGCGTCAGGTGAAGATATCTGTCCAGGGAGAAGGGGCTCTTGTCCCAGGCCGCTAGAAGGGCTAGCTGCAGAGGGCGGAGGTGCAGTTGAGCAAAGGGTACTGCTTCCATAGCCGCCACCATCCTGCCGAGCACTTTCATGCTGAATCGAATGGAGCGAGACGGAGGACGTAGAAGGCAGCGTACCGCTCGTTGAAGAGCGATCGCCTTGTCCTGAGGGAGAAGGATCAAGCTCCGACGGGTGTCCAGGGACATGCCCAGGAAGGTGATGGATCGTAATGGGAATCGGGGATGATTTGTCCAGATTCACTAGCCACAGGATAGGGTGTCTACAGTGATCTGTACGCTGGTTGAGCAGTCACGGAAGGAGGGGGCCTTGATGAGGAGGTCGTCCAAGTAAGGGAGAACGACTACTCCCCTGGCGTGAAGGACGCTCATGGCGGCCGTCATGACTTTGGTGAAGACCCTTGGTGCGGTGGCAAAGCCGAAGGGTAGAGCTACGAATTGAAAGTGGGAGTCCTGAATTGCGAAGCGGAGGAACTTTTGGTGATCTGGGGCGATGGGTATGTGCAGGTACGCGTCCTTTATGTCTATGGAGGCGAGGAATTCCCCTTCGACCATGGATGCAATAATGGACCTTAGGGACTCCATTCTGAATCTCCGTACGTGCACGTTTGTTTAGGTGTTTGAGGTTCAGGATGGGTCGAACTGACCCATCCTTTTTGGGGACCACAAAGAGGTTGGAATACAAACCCCCGAACTTCTCGTCGTCTGGGACAGGTATTATCACTCCTGCTGATTGGAGCGAGTGGATTGCTGAGAAGAAGGGAATTTTGTTACTTACCGTAAATTCCTTTTCTTCTAGCTCCAATTGGGAGACCCAGACGATTGGTGTATAGCTACTGCCTCCGGAGGCCACACAAAGCATTACACTAAAAAGTGTAAGGCCCCTCCCCTTCTGGCTATACACCCCCCGTGGGATCACGGCTGCTCAGTTTTAGTGCTAAAGCAAGAAGGAGGAAAGCCAATAACTGGTTTAAACAAATTCAATCCGAAGTAACATCGGAGAACTGAAACCGTTCAACATGAACAACATGTGTACCCGAAAAAAACAAAAATCCCGAAGGAAACAGGGCGGGTGCTGGGTCTCCCAATTGGAGCTAGAAGAAAAGGAATTTACGGTAAGTAACAAAATTCCCTTCTTCTTCGGCGCTCCATTGGGAGACCCAGACGATTGGGACGTCCAAAAGCAGTCCCTGGGTGGGTAAAGTAATACCTCAAGTTAGAGCTGCAAAACAGCCCTCTCCTACGAGGAGGCAACCGCCGCCTGCAGGACTCTTCTACCTAGGCTGGCGTCCGCCGAAGCGTAGGTATGCACCTGATAATGTTTGGTGAAAGTGTGCAGACTCGACCAGGTAGCTGCCTGGCACACCTGTTGAGCCGTAGCCTGGTGTCGTAATGCCCAGGACGCACCCACGGCTCTGGTAGAATGGGCCTTCAGCCCTGATGGAACCGGAAGCCCAGCAGAACGGTAGGCTTCAAGAATTGGTTCCTTGATCCATCGAGCCAGAGTGGATTTGGAAGCCTGCGATCCTTTGCGCTTACCAGCGACAAGGACAAAGAGTGCATCCGAGCGACGCAGGGGCGCCGTGCGGGAAATGTAGATTCTGAGTGCTCTCACGAGATCCAACAAATGCAAATCCTTTTCATACCTATGAACTGGATGAGGACAAAAGGAAGGCAAGGAGATATCCTGATTGAGATGAAAAGAGGATACCACCTTAGGGAGAAACTCCTGAATCGGGCGCAGCACTACCTTGTCCTGGTGAAAAACCAGGAAGGGAGCTTTGGATGACAGCGCTGCCAGCTCGGATACCCTCCGAAGAGACGTGACCGCTACCAGAAAGGCCACTTTCTGTGAGAGCCGAGAAAGTGAAACATCTTTCAGAGGCTCGAAGGGCGGCTTCTGGAGAGTAACTAGTACCCTGTTCAGATCCCATGGATCTAACGGCCGTTTGTACGGAGGGACGTTGTGACAAACCCCCTGCAGGAACGTGCGTACCTGAGGAAGTCGTGCTAGACGCTTTTGAAAAAATACCGATAGCGCTGAGACTTGCCCTTTAAGGGAGCCGAGCGATAAGCCTTTTTCCAAACCAGATTGCAGGAAGGAAAGAAAAGTAGGCAATGCAAATGGCCAGGGGGACACTCCCTGTGCCGAGCACCAGGATAAGAAAATCTTCCACGTTCTGTGGTAGATCTTAGCAGACGTGGGCTTCCTAGCCTGTCTCATGGTGGCCACGACCCCTTGAGATAATCCTGAAGATGCTAGTATCCAGGACTCAATGGCCACACAGTCAGGTTCAGGGCCGCAGAATTCAGATGGAAAAACGGCCCTTGTGACAGTAAGTCTGGCCGGTCTGGTAGTGCCCACGGTTGGCCGACCGTGAGATGCCACAGATCCGGATACCACGACCTTCTCGGCAGTCTGGGGCGACGAGCAGGGCGCGGCGGCAATCGGACCTGATCTTGCGTAGCACTCTGGGCAAGAGTGCCAGAGGGGGAAACACATAGGGCAGTCGGAACTGCGACCAATCTTGCACTAAGGCGTCTGCCGCCAGAGCTCTGTGATCGCGAGACCGTGCCATGAAAGTTGGGACCTTGTTGTTGTGCCGGGACGCCATTAGATCGACGTCCGGCCTTCCCCAGCGGCGACAGATTTCCTGAAACACGTCCGGGTGAAGGGACCATTCCCCTGCGTCCATACCCTGGCGACTGAGGAAGTCCGCTTCCCAGTTTTCTACGCCGGGGATGTGAACTGCGGATATGGTGGAAGCCGTGGCTTCCACCCACATCAGAATCCGCCGGACTTCCTGGAAGGCTTGCCGACTGCGTGTCCCGCCTTGGTGGTTGATGTATGCCACCGCTGTGGAGTTGTCCGACTGAATTCGGATCTGCTTTCCTTCCAGCCACTGCTGAAAGGCTTGTAGGGCAAGATACACTGCCCTGATTTCCAGAACATTGATCTGAAGGGAGGACTCCTGCTGAGTCCACGTACCCTGAGCCCTGTGGTGGAGAAAAACTGCTCCCCACCCTGACAGACTCGCGTCTGTCGTAACCACCGCCCAGGATGGGGGTAGGAAGGACCTTCCTTGTGATAATGAGGTGGGAAGAAGCCACCATTGAAGAGAGTCCTTGGCCGTCTGGGAAAGGGAGACTTTCCTGTCCAAGGACGTCGACTTCCCGTCCCATTGGCGGAGAATGTCCCATTGAAGTGGGCGCAGATGAAACTGCGCAAACGGGACTGCCTCCATTGCTGCCACCATCTTCCCCAGGAAGTGCATGAGGCGTCTTAAGGGGTGCGACTGGCCTTGAAGGAGAGAATGCACCCCTGTCTGTAGGGAACGCTGCTTGTCCATCGGAAGCTTCACTGTCGCTGAGAGAGTATGAAACTCCATGCCAAGATATGTTAGTGATTGGGTCGGTGACAGATTTGACTTTGAAAAGTTGATGATCCACCCGAAAGTCTGGAGAGTCTCCAGCGCAACGTTCAGGCTGTGTTGGCATGCCTCTTGAGAGGGTGCCTTGACAAGTAGATCGTCCAAGTAAGGGATCACCGAGTGTCCCTGAGAGTGCAAGACTGCTACCACTGCTGCCATGACCTTGGTGAAAACCCGTGGGGCTGTCGCCAGACCAAATGGCAGGGCTACGAACTGAAGGTGTTCGTCTCCTATAACGAAGCGTAGAAAACGCTGGTGCTCTGGAGCAATCGGCACGTGGAGATAAGCATCTTTGATATCTATTGATGCTAGGAAATCTCCTTGAGACATCGAGGCAATGACGGAGCGGAGAGATTCCATCCGGAACCGCCTGGTTTTCACGTGCTTGTTGAGCAGTTTTAGGTCCAGAACAGGACTGAAAGAGCAGTCCTTTTTTGGCACCACAAACAGATTGGAGTAAAAACCTTGACCTCTTTCCTGAAGAGGAACAGGGATCACCACTCCCTCTGCCCTTAGCGAGCACACCGCTTGCAGAAGAGCATCGGCTCGGTCAGGATGTGGGGAAGTTCTGAAGAACCGAGGCGGAGGACGAGAACTGAACTCTATCCGGTACCCGTGAGACAAAATGTCTGTTACCCACCGGTCTTTGACCTGTGGCAGCCAAATGCCGCAAAAGCGGGAGAGCCTGCCACCGACCAAGGATGCGGAGGGAGGAGGCCGAAAGTCATGAGGCAGCCGGCTTGGAAGCGGTTCCTCCGGCTGCTTTCTTTGGGCGTGAGTGAGTCCGCCAGGAATCTGAGCTCCTCTGCTCCTTCTGAGTCCTTTTGGACGAGGAGAATTGGGACCTGCCCGAACCTCGAAAGGACCGAAACCTAGACTGTCCCTTCCACTGCTGAGGTTTGCTTGATCTGGGCTGGGGTAAGGAAGAGTCCTTACCCTTGGACTGTTTAATGATTTCCGCCAATTGCTCACCAAACAGCCTGTCCTGAGATAATGGCAAACTGGTTAAGCATTTTTTGGAAGCAGAATCTGCTTTCCATTCTTTTAACCATAAGGCTCTGCGTAAAACCACCGAGTTGGCGGACGCCATTGACGTACGGCTGGTAGAGTCCAAGACCGCATTGATAGCGTAAGTTGCAAACGCAGACATTTGCGAGGTCAAGGACGCCACTTGCGGCACTGATGAACGTATAATCGAGTCCACCTGCGCCAGACCAGCTGAAATAGCTTGGAGTGCCCACACGGCTGCGAATGCTGGAGCAAACGACGCACCGATAGCTTCATAGACAGATTTCAACCAGAGGTCCATCTGTCTGTCATTGGCATCTTTAAGTGAAGCCCCATCTTCCACTGCAACTATGGATCTAGCCGCAAGCCTGGAGATTGGGGGGTCCACCTTTGGACACTGGGTCCAGCGTTTGACCACGTCGGGGGGAAAGGGATAACGGGTATCCTTAAGACGTTTGGAGAAACGCTTATCTGGAGAAGCATGGTGTTTCTGGACTGCTTCTCTGAAGTCCGCGTGGTCCAGAAAAGAGCTCAATTTACGTTTGGGATACCTAAAATGGAATTTCTCCTGCTGTGCTGCTGCCTCCTCCGTTGGAGGAGAAATATCCAGCAGTCTATTGATGGCCGCTATAAGATCATTCACCATGGCGTCACCATCAGGGGTATCCAGGTTTAGAGCGGTCTCAGGATTAGACTCCTGATCCCCTAGTTCTGTCTCATCATACAGAGAATCCTCTCGCTGAGACCCTGACCAGCGTGATGACGCCGAGTGTCTCTCCCAGCGAGCTCGCTTAGGCTGCCTGGGACTGTCGTCCGAGTCCGAGCCTTCAGCCTGTGATGTCTGGGACCCCCTTGGAGCACGGATTAGTTCCAACTGAGGGGGGCCTGAATCAGCAGTGCCCATGGTCTGAGTGACCGGCCTGGACTGCAAGGTTTCTAGAATTTTTGTCATAGTCACAGACATCTTATCAGCAAAAACTGCAAACTCTGTCCCCGTCACCGGGGCAGGGTTCACAGGCGTCTCTGCCTGGGCCACTACTAGCATAGACTCCGGCTGACGAAGTGGCACAGGGACCGAACATTGCACACAATGGGGGTCAGTGGAACCTGCCGGTAGATCAGCCCCACATGCGGTACAGGCAGCATATGAAGCCCGTGCCTTGGCACCCTTGCTTTTTGCGGATGACATGCTGTTGTCTCCTCAGAGCAATATAGGGGTATAAGCCAAGAAGCGACCGTACAGTGCAATATATATATATATGTACAAACAAAAGTACACAAAACAACACTGTGGCACTAGTGGGGTCAGCACTTAGGTGCTGCTTACCGCCCGCCTAATAGCGGGTGTGTGGTCGCCAGAATCCCCTGTCTGGGTCTCCCAGGGCTATGTCCGTTCTCCAGCTCAGACTGCGTGCAGGAATGGCTGCCGGCGTCCTGTGAAGAGGGGCGGGCCGTGGGCGTGTGCAGACAACGAGCGGGAAACTGGCGTCCCACTGTGCCCAGTGAGAGGGCTGGAGTATGTAAATAAGACTCCAGCCCTCGGCGCTGCTATTGTACAGCGTCTCTCCCCTGCCCTGACTGACAGGGCTGGGGGCGGGAACGAACGTAACTAGGCCGCAGAAGCCGGGGACTAGATTTATCAGCGCTGCCGTCGTAAAAGCACGGTCGGCGCGAAGTCCCCGGCGCACTACAAGTCTCAGCCGCGCCGCTGTCTCCATGGCGGCCGGCGCGGTCGTTCCCCACATAAACTCACTCAGCTAAGCTGCAGTGAGTAAAACCCAGGCGCACAGCGCTACTGTCCCCGGCGCACTAGAACGCCCAGCAACGCTGGAGTGTGTCTGTGCCTGTCTGCACGGGGACACAGAGTACCTGAATGTTGCAGGGCCTTGTCCCTGATGGTACCCAGCTCCGTATCCAGCAGGATCTCCGGGTCTGTGGATGGAGCCCGGCCTCAGAGTCTGGAGGCCGGTAAGATCCCACTTCACCAGAGCCCTCAGGGGGATGGAGAAGGAAAACAGCATGTGGGCTCCAGCCTCCGTACCCGCAATGGGTACCTCAACCTTAAACACCGCCAACGAAAGTGGGGTGAGAAGGGAGCATGCTAGGGGCCCCTTAGTATGGGCCCTCTTTTCTTCCATCCGATATAGTCAGCAGCTACTGCTGACTAAACAGTGGAGCTATGCGTGGATGTCTGACCTCCTTCGCACAAAGCTTGAAAACTGAGCAGCCGTGATCCCACGGGGGGTGTATAGCCAGAAGGGGAGGGGCCTTACACTTTTTAGTGTAATGCTTTGTGTGGCCTCCGGAGGCAGTAGCTATACACCAATCGTCTGGGTCTCCCAATGGAGCGCCGAAGAAAAAAGCTTTGCGTCGTTTTCGAGTCTTTGGGGGGGTTTGAGAGAAAGAACTGACTCGGGGGTCGGGTCCGAAATTCTATGTGGTAACCAGAAGACACAAGGTCTCGCACCCAATTGTCGTCTGAGGCGGCAGCCCAGATGTGTTGAAAGAGCCACAGTCGACCTCCTACAATGAGTGTGTCTTCCGGGGCGCCGAAGGAGTCATGAGGGGGGGAAAAAACGTCGTGGCCGAGTCTCCCTAGTCCTGGACTGTTTTGGTCTAGGCTGCCATGATGAAGTGGGTTTTGGGGAGAGCTGAGAAGGTCGGTCCCTGTGTAGTCCGCGGCTTGTGGCGGGGAGAGCACGGGATGTCGACCAACCAAATGAGTTCCGAAAGAAGCGGAACGAGGACTGTGGACGTCTGGTGAAGGTCGTCCTGGACTTCAGCTGGGGGAGGGAGGTACTCTTTCCTCCCGTGGCATCAGAAATGAGCTTGTCCAGACGTTCGCAAAACAATCGGTCTGGAAAAAAGGGAAGGCCCGTGAGAGACTTCTTGGAGGCAGAGTCCGCTCGCCATTGTCGGAGCCAGAGAGCTCTACGGATGGCTATGGTATTTGAGGTGGCAAACGCTGCGCAGGTAGCAGTGTCCATGGAGGCCTGCATGAGGTACTCCGCCGCAGCGGCAATTTGAGCTGTTACCTCTGTGAAGGTATGAGTGAACTGGGATTCCTCAAGCAAAGTGTTAAGGGATTCTGCCCAGACCGAGATCGCCTTTGCGACCCACACAGAGGCAAAGGAGGGCGAGAGGGAGGAACCCGCAGCCTCAAAAGCAGAGCGGGCGAGGTGCTCCACCTGTCTGTCTGTCGAGTCCTTGATGGAGGAACCATCGGGTAAAGACAGGAGCGTCTTTGTGGTAAGGCGGGAGACTGGGGGGGGGGTCGACCGAGGGCGGATCGGCCCAGCCCTTAGGGGCAGGTGAGGCAAAAGGGTATCGGGACTCCATGAGTTTTCGGTTACCGAAGCGCCTGTCAGGCTTCTCCCTTTGCTTTGTGAGGATATCCTGAAACTTTGGGTGATCAACGAAAACCTTTTGGGGTTTCCTTGCCCTCTTAAAGGAGACCGCATGGCCATGGGCTCTTTTCCTGATCCCTGCAACCGGTGAAGCATGTGCCCGGATTACCTCAGAAGGATCCTCCATAGGGGTATCCTCAGGCTGCGTTCCGTCCAGGGACCCAGAAGGGTGTGGAGGACGACATTGCATAGCCAGCACCAGGTTCTGTGACAGTTTTTCCATGGATTGGGACAGAAACTGTGCCCATTCCGGTGGGCTGGGAGCCCTAGGCTCTGGGCTAACGGTTGCGGCGGTGGTGGCAGGGGGGTCTTGGGGGGCTATAGGGGCACAGGACTCACAGAGAAGAGGTGTGTTTTCGTGGTAGCTCAGCGAGGCAGGCAGTGCAGGCTGAATAATAGACTATGTGGGCCTTAGCACTCTTAGTGCCCTTAGAATTCTGCATGTACCTAATAGGAGTATGCCAGGAGGGGGAGCAATGCTCAGCAGAGCTACAAGTGAAGCAAGCACCTCACCAGAATCAGCCGATGGCCCTGTCCTCAAGAAGTAGTAAGCTCTATGGAGATCTTCGCACGCTTTCCTGGGGGAAGAGGTGGGGCTTAGTGCTAAAAGAGTCAAAAGAAGTCAGTGTGCCCCCCCCCCTGCTGTGGGTAGTAAAAAACGGAGGGAAGGGAGCTTCTGATAGTTTTCCTCCCTCTCCCTCCAGTCAGCACACAGCTTGTCACTGGTGGTTATCAGCCGGCTTTTGTGCTAGAGCAAATAAACAGCGTGAGTCCATGAGCTCTGTGCCCTCCCCCTGCCACCAGGATATTATCTGTGCAGGACTTTCTGCAAACAGGAGTGACTTCCCCCCTCCTCCAGCCAGCAAGCTAGAGAAAAGTTAACACTGTGTTCAGGATCCTGGGGGCTCTCCTCCTTGCAATCAGCAAAGGACTTTCTCATAATAAATACTGTAAATTCAAGCTTCTGACAGTTTGCAGTCCTGGGAGCCTTCCCTGCACCGTCTTTTCTCCCTTTGTCTGGGAAACCAGTCAGGGGGGATCTCACCTTAAACACTGCTTACGTCCAGGCAGTGAAAATAGCAGAGTCAGCTTGCTGTGTCCGGTCACAACGGTGGCATATTCAACTCTGAGCCTGCAAAGAGGGGCTGAGGAATTGGGCTATAGGGGCACAGGCCTCTACCCTGGGCTTTGGAAAATCGGTGTCTGTGGAACCCGTCGTCCAGCCCAGGGTCCAGCGTCGCAGGAGGGGGTACGTGGAGGCGACACTCCACGTTCTCGCCCGTTGATGGTAGTGGGAGATCGGTCCCAAAAGGAAACCGTTGCCCTCAAAAAATAAACAAACCTTGAAAGGAAGTGCCTCCTACAGACACTAAGCTAAAACTGAGGTTGCCTGGCCCGGCCAGGGGGTGTATACTGCAGAAGAGGAGCTATGCTTTTGCATCTACTTAGTGTCCTCCTATGGATAGGCAGCATAACACCCATGGTCCTGTGTCCCCCAATGAGACGTCAGAGAAAAATGCTGTGCGCACTCGACGGATTTTGACAGCTACAGGTTTTGCTGCGGGATTCCCGCAGCACAAAGAATTGCATGTCACTTTTCCGCAGGTAGCTGCGGCATTTCAGCATAAGACCACAGAAAAAACAATACCTCTAAAAATATTTAAGTTTTATTTAGAAAATTATAAAAAATGACAAACAGTGTCTCTCTAAAAATACATAAAGGACAACACAGTGCCAGTGAGATGTTGGGAGGAGATAGTTTCAGCGTGAAAAGGATAGCGATAGATAGATATTCACAGAGTCGTCAGATTACTGATCTCATAGCCTTTATTGACCCTTCCTGACGACGGAGGGTGTCCTAAGTTACTGGACACTCCCCGTTCCGGGTGGCTGTCCCTCCCTGTCCCTATCTCTAGAGGTATTGTTTTTTCTGTGGTCTTATGCTGATACCATACCTCGGTTCTATATTTATTTGTGGTTCTAGCTGCGGCATTTCACTTATGTAATTGTAAAATCCTGCAGGCAACCACCTGCGGAAAAACCGCACCAAATCCGCAACAAAACATGTGAATTTTGGTGCGGTTTTTTTTGCAGTTTTTTTCCGCGGGTGCGGAAATCTTTCAGAGCCTGCAGAATTTTCTTAACAAAATTCCACTTTATAGTGCGCACAGGGCCTAATTATTCCACAGTACAGCCACAAGGTAAATGAAATTACAGTTCTTAAATATCCCAATGGACAGTCAACTGAATGCATAAATGTGCAGTTAGCTCCAGAGCATAATACTGTTTAAAGGGAAACTGTCATCAGGTTTTTACCCATAATCTGAGAACAGCATAACGTAGGGGCAAAGATCTTGATTCCAACGGTGTGTCACTTTCTGGGCTACTTAGTGCAGCTTTGATATAAATCACTGATTAATCAGTAGATCATTTGAGGACTACTTGGCCTGGTGCTAGGCAGTCCAGCATATTCATGAGCTCTGTATAACTGCAGCCGAGGAAACATTGATTTTATCAAACTGACAGCAAACAGTTCAGTAACTGACATCACTGGAATCAGGATTTCTGCCCCTACATTATGCTACTCACAGATGGGGAGCAAAAACCTAGTGACAGGTTCCCTTTAATCTTGGTAATACATTATTGTAAATCTGGCACCACCTATTAATTCAAAATTCTATAAGGTTTCTAAAAATTGATTTTTCTAAACTCAACAGCCACTTTAACAATGAGAATAAAGTCACACTAAAACGCAAATCTCACAAATTTAATAGTAGGAATTAGGAGACCGTTAGAGTCTTACCTTTGCCATAATGTAGACTGCACATAAAAGCAGCTGATCAATGTGTCTGTCTTTCATCAGATCTGTGCAGTGAACCAGCGAGAACTCAAATAGGGTCCAAATCTTGCGCCTCAGATCATTACACAAGTCAAGCTTCAAACACAAGTCTCTCAGACGAACACTGGCCAAACGATACACCTACAGATGACAGTACGATTAGAAATAATCCAAATTGAGATTTTGTACACAAAAATAATAGAGAAAAAATATTACCCCCCCCCCCCCCCCCCCCCAAATAAACAAAAACATACCTTCCTGAAGAATAGCGCTAAAGAGCCAGTTTTCTTGGGCTTGTTTGCGGATGTGGAGCAGACATCTTGAGTTCTAAAGCCCTGACGTTTAGGGCTGATCAATGCCTGTGCCGTCAGTGGGACCTGAATGCCATTTTCACTTTGCGACTGTGGATAGGCATTTACTGACTGTGAAGATTGTTGACCACTTTCATTCTGAACACCTTAAATAAAGGTCATGTTACAAAATATATAATGATAAATTGTGGACACTGAAAATGTCCCAAAATGATCCTTGTGCAAGACAGTGATCAATTACCTGTTACATTCACCTTCTGTCCACACCATAGCGTTTTCACTGGGGACACGCACATTTGTTCCGAGGCCTGACAGGGAACAATTCTTATCCTGGTAATCTCTGGTGTGGTGTGTAATCTTTCTACTGGAGACGCCTTCGGCCCATCATCCCCAAATAGTCTCCTTTTAGCACTGCCGGCAGAAGGAGAGTTGTATCGTTCATGGACAGAAAGTGGCGATAGCGGCTGCAGATCTGAAAAATTAACAGTAATATGCTTAAGAAACTCATCATCACGATTAAAGAAAGTGTTTCAGATCTAAGACCTGGAAATCAATAAAATGAAAAAAAGATACTAGATGTATTAATCCCATTAATCAAATGCTTGTCTTTGAATGGGTTTAATATGGTTTTCCTTGTGAGTATCCAGATAAAAAAAACGAGAATTTTGTTTACTTACCGTAAATTCTTTTTCTTATAGTTCCGTATTGGGAGACCCAGACAATGGGTGTTTAGCTTCTGCCTCCGGAGGACACACAAAGTACTACACTTAAAAGTGTAGCTCCTCCCTCTGAGCTTATACATCCCCTGGGAGAACCAGATCTAGCCAGTTTAGTGCAAAAGCTGAAGGAGAATAGTCACCCACAAGTAAAACAGAGCAAGAACCGGAACAACCGGAGACTCTGTCCACGACAACAGCCGGTGATAACACGCGGAACAAGAAATTGCCAACAGGCAACAGGGAGGGAGCTGGGTCTCCCAATACGGAACTATAAGAAAAAGAATTTACGGTAAGTAAACAAAATTTTCTTTTTCTTTATCGTTCCTATGGGAGACCCAGACAATGGGACGTCTCAAAGCAGTCCATGGGTGGGAATAAACAGAAAAACTAAGAAGTAGACGGAGCACAAACACAGAGAAACAAGGGCAATGCTGTCAAAGGTCACAAAAGGACCACTGAAATAAACGATATGCCAACTTTTGCAAAAGTATCAAATTTATTAGATTAAAGTATATAGCAAAAGAAGTAATATTACATGCACATTAAAAGAATCATAAACACTGATCAGGCTACAGCAGAATCAGAGCTGTCTCTTTCTCATCGGCGGATGAGACAAGGGAATTCACTATCAGACATTACATCTCTTGCAATACGGATCATGTCATCTACCTTGCCAGATGTGGCTGTAATCTGCTGTATGTGGGCCTGACTACTCGCCAATTCCGCGTGCGTACACGCGAGCATGTTAGAGCCATTATAGCAGCAAGAGAAGTGGATGACCTGCAATCCCTAAGGACGATTCCCCGGCATTATAAGTTGCATCATGATTGCAACCCTGCATCCCTTAGAGTGCGGGCCATTGATAGGCTACAACTGGGCTCAAGGGGCGGCAATTACCAACAAGCATTGTCGCGCCTTGAGTGTAGGTGGATTGTCACCCTAGGTACAATGGCACCCGGGGGACTCAACGAAAAATTGTCATTCGCCCCCTTTTTATGATTGTTTCACATTTTGGATCTAGTCTTCAGCTGAGTATTTTTGTCATGCTCTGGATTTTAGTAGTATGCCCCCGTGTCCTTTTTAAAACATTCTATTAATGTTGGTGTGTTGTCCTTGTTTTCCTGTGTTGTTTTAATTACAGGCTTTGGCTTTGGCATTCCATAGGTCTCCCGCTCCATGGATTTGCTTGGTCGGAGGTTCCATTATTCCCTTTTCCCTCCTGTTGTGGGATCTTTCCTGGATATACCTCTTCGGAATTTTGAGTGACTGCTTCATATCCGTCGCTTTTTGCCTGCTTTAGATTCCCACTTGGAGAAAATGATCGTGGTCAGTTCCTTTGATGCTGGCTAATGGAACCCCGGACACATGGAGGATTAGTTTATTGCATCTATGGCATTCCAATATATAATGATGATGCTATGCCTTGGAGATAAGAAACAACATTCGGCACCTTTTCCTGTGGATTATGGACTGAGTGGGGGTTCAGGGAGCCCTTTTTTTGCTTATCATTATGTGAACTTTTTCTCACTAATTATACCATCTAAATTGTTGGCAGCTGTATTATGTTCAACATGTGTCATGTGTTATACTTTCAGAATTAGTGCCTCATATATGTGGGGATGGTATTTTCATCTTTTCCTATGTGACTAGTTCATCTGTATTATTGACAGCTGCATTGTCATTTTTGGCAGATATTACGTGCTGTATTATATCTGCGGCTGCTGTGTATAGGGAGGGATGTTCTCCCCATTAGCACGCTCCCCTCACTTATCCTTACTCAAACCACGTACGGTGCAGACCTGGTCTCCAGTCATTGTGTTTTGCCCTTACTTTTGCCCCCTATGGTCATGGCCGCTCCAGCGGTACGCACGTGCGGCGTCACTCCCATCATGTCAGCGTCGGCCGACCTCCACACGGTGTGACGCGCGCATCCTGTGTGACGACACGGGGAATTGCCCGCGTCACTTCCGGGAGCGCCCGATGACGCGGCCTCTGACCGGAGTCCCGCCTCATGTGCGGCCAATGGCTGTCAAGCGGCCTTGACAGCGGGATATTTAAAGACGCTTGCCAGCCTTACTCACACCACTTCACAGCCCCCCGAAGAAGTCATCGAAACGTGCGCGTCGGGGCACGTTTTTCTCGGTCCCGGCTACCTATGGGTGAGTGCGCTGAGGGGAATGGTTTTCAGCTTAATTGTATTTTCGTCTTGGCTGGCCCTCCCTTCTAGGGTTTTGGCCCCTCGGAGTGATGAGTAATGAAAGGTTACTATGTCTGTTACCCTATATATGTGTGGCAATGCCGTTTGGACTTGAATACGAGTTTTTCATATATATGAATGGGTAACTCTGGCTTTTACATATATAACTCTGAGGTACCTTCCGTTTTTGATGATATGAGGTTATTTGCACTCCCCATATGGTCTGGTGATCTTTTTCATCTGTGATTCTGCTGTAGCCTGATCAGTGTTTATGATTCTTTTAATGTGCATGTAATATTACTTCTTTTGCTATATACTTTAATCTAATAAATTTGATACTTTTGCAAAAGTTGGCATATCGTTTATTTCAGTGGTCCTTTTGTGACATTTGACTGCATTGCCCTTGTTTCTCTGTGTTTGTGCTCATACATATTGGGTGCAGTCTTTTTTAATATGATAAGATTGGTCATACATCTAGTCCCTGTTTATCTGATTTAAGAAGTAGACGGAGCCTAACTTCACAAATGGGCGGACAGCCGCCTGAAGGATGCGTCTGCCCAAGCTCGCATCTGCCGAAGCATGAGCATGCACCTGGTAGTGCTTTGAAAAGGTATGCAGGCTAGTCCAAGTGGCAGCCTGACAGACTTGTTGAGCCGTAGCATGATGCCTGAAAGCCCAAGAGGCACAGACAGCTCTGGTCGAGTGTGCCTTGATCCCCGGCGGGGGAGGCACCTGAGAACACTGGTAGGCATCCGAAATGGTCGACCTAATCCAACGGGCTAAGGTCGGCTTAGAAGCAGAGAGGTCCTTGCGCCGATCTGTGGTTAGCACAAAAAGAGAGGTGCACCGCCTAAGAGCAGCGGTGCGAGACACATAGATCCGGAGAGCACGCACCAGATCTAGAGTATGCAACGCTTTTTCAAAGCGATGAACAGGAGCCGGACAAAAGGAAGGTAGGGTAATGTCCTGGTTAAGGTGGAAAGGAGAGACCACCTTAGGAAGAAAGTCCGGAGTCGGACGGAGAACCACCTTATCTTGATGAAAAACCAAAAAAGGTGACTCCGAAGAGAGTGCAGCCAAATCGGAGGACTCTCCTGAGGGAAGTTATGGCCACTAGAAAGACCACTTTCTGTGAAAGACGAAACAAAGAAACCTCCCTAAGAGGCTCAAAGGGGGGTTTCTGCAAAACCGTGAAAACCAAATTGAGGTCCCAGGGGTCCAAGGGCCGGTACGGTGGAATGATGTGAGACGCGCCCTGCATGAAGGTGCGGACCTGAGCCAGGCGGGCGATACGCCGCTGGAACAGCACTGACAGAGCCGAGACTTGTCCCTTGAGAGAGTTGAGCGACAGCCCCAGATGCAGATCGGACTGTAGAAAGGACAGAAGGGTCGGCAAGGAAAAAGGCCAAGGAGGATGGCCGGAAGAGCGACACCAGGACAGGAAAATTTTCCAAGTCCTGTGATAGATCTTGGCGGAGGAAGACTTACGGGCCCGAGTCATAGTGGAGATGACTTCAGGAGGAATACCAGAAGCCGTCAAGATCCAGGACTCAAGAGCCACGCCGTCAATCTGAGAGCCGCAGAATTCTGGCGGAAAAAACGGACCTTGTGAGAGAAGGTCTGGACGGTCCGGAAGATGCCACCATATCTCCACGGACAGATGGAGCAGGTCTGGGTACCAAGCTCGCCTGGGCCAGTCCGGTGCAATGAGGATGCCTCGACGGCCCTCCATTCTGATCTTGCGCAGGACTCTGGGCAAGAGAGCTAGAGGGGGAAACACGTAGGACAGACGAAACTGGGACCAGTCTTGAACCAGAGTGTCCGCGGCGAATGCCTGAGGATCGTGGGAGCGAGCCACGTAAACAGGAACTTTGTTGTTGTGACGGGATGCCATTAGGTTTACGTCCGGAGTGCCCCATTTGCGGCAGATTGACTGAAAAACTGCCGGGTGCAGGGACCACTCGCCACTGTCCACGGTTTGACGGCTGAGATAATCTGCCTCCCAGTTTTCCACGCCTGGAATGTGGACTACGGATATGGTGGACTTGGAGTCCTCCGTCCACTGAAGGATGCGTTGTACCTCCAACATTTCCAGGCGGCTGCGTGTCCCGCCTTGGTGATTGATGTAGGCAACCGCTGTCGCGTTGTCTGACTGGACTCGAATGTGCCTGCCCGCCAACAGGTGGTGAAAGGCTAGGAGAGCTAGCTAGAAGCACAGCTCTGGTTTCCAGCACATTGATCGAAAGGGCTGACTCGGACGGAGTCCAAGTGCCCTGCGCTCGGTGGTGGAGACATACCGCTCCCCAGCCGGATAGACTGGCATCCGTGGTGAGGATCACCCAGGACGGGGCCAGAAAGGAGCGCCCCTGAGACAGAGAGGGGCCGAAGCCACCACTGAAGAGAGCTCTGGTCTGTGGCGACAGAGCCACTAACCTGTGCAAGGAGGAAGGCCGCTTGTCCCAACAGCGGAGAATGTCCAGCTGCAGGGGACGCAGATGGAACTGGGCAAAGGGAACAGTCTC